>NC_141137.1:22567500-22867500 GCF_053477565.2 Lygodium microphyllum
GGATAGCCAATAAGCTTAACATCCTACATATGGAAGTGCTCGAGGACCTTCTGTATGTACTTCTTCTATGATAAGTAAAGGAACCCCTAAGAGTGGTAACCCATGATACACATCCCAAGAATATGTAAGGCTTGCCATATGTCATTTATCTCAAAGCTCTTCTTGAGTTGAGTTTTCAAAGTGAAGAGAGTGAGCCCTAAAGTGGAAGCATGGAGCAAAAGTAAGGGCTATGGTGGAAGGAGAGAGACATAAGCTGTGGGAACTCCAACAATCACAATGTGTAATTAACCTTCCCTATTTTCAAATGTCACTAAAAGAATAAAAAATAAAGTGATAGTGATGGGAGCTTGTCACTTGTAGTGTACATGTGTGTAGATATTGTCAGTGTATCTAATACATAGATGGCTAGGCACAAGCACCTTTACCTCCAACAACCTCCCACTTAAAGGAGAACATGTCTCTAGTGAGGAGAGAAAAAGGAAAAAGGGACAAAGTACAAATGTACATAAGTAAAATAGGATGAGAAAATGCCTCATCTCATCCAACACCCATCAACTTTCTAAGGAAGGAAAAGTGCTCTGCTAAAAGACTTTTAGTGAGAAGATCTATAAGCACCTCAATGTTCTTCATCTTCGTATGGAAGACCAAATTCTTTTCCAATTCAATAGTACTCATAAATTCTAAATGTAGTGTAGGGATCATATCAATAATACCAAGGTCTATCACCAAAAGGCCTAAATTGGAGTCTCCTTGCAAGTATTGAATAGATAGGGCCATGCATTTTTGCATCTTGTACATCCAAGAAATAGCATCCTAGCCACCATAATAGATGCATATAGTTAATGTGTGCTTCAGGTACCTCATGTTACTCTTGATGGCATCCTAATATTATCTACTATGTGTAGCCATATAACATGCCATAACTCCCACTGCAAATGCTTTGTTAGGGTAAGTGGTTACCGTGGCATACATCAAACTACTCATTGCAAATGCATAAGGGATCTTAGCCATGTCAGCCTTCTGCTCATTAGACTGTGGATAATCCGCCTAACTCACATTCACGTGATAAGATAAAGAACAGCCAATAGACTTAACATCATATAGATGAAACCATTCAAGGAACTTCTAGATATACTCCTTATGTGATAAGTAAAGAATTCCCTTAGAGTGATCACGCATAATGCGTATCCCAAGAATATGTGAGGCTTGTCCCATGTTCTTCATCTAAAATCTCTTCTTAAGCTGACCTTTCAAGTTATCCGACTCATCATGACTACTTCGAGTAATCAACATATCATCCATATAGAGTATCAAAATCATAAGGCTGCCATCACGAGCCTTCTTCATATAAACACATATCCAAATGCATAAAAGCATCAAAATTATATTACCATTATTTAGGTGCTTGCTTAAGGCAATAAAGGCTTTTCCTCAATCTATACACTAGGTGGTCCCTGCTAGGTTCTGCAAAGCCCTTAGGTTGTTCCATGTGAATCTCATCATGTAAGTCTCCATGAAGAAAAGCTGCCTTGACATCCATTTAATAAATTTCAAGCTGAGTAACCTGGCTAGTACCAATGTATTCATCTTCATGTCATGCTCTTATTGCTTGAAACTCCTAGCAACTAATCTTACCTTATATGCTAGCTTGGGGTGTTAAGGGGTACTTTTTAACTTGTACATCCACTTGCATGGCAAAGCACACTTTCCATTAGGCAAGGGAACCGAATCCTACGTATGATTTTTCTATAGTGAGTCATACTTTGACTGCATGGCTCTCTCCCAAGAGTGACTATCACTTCTACACATGGCCTCATCATAAGTAAGAGACTCACCAACATCTATCACCATAACATAATTCATAGAGGGCTAAAATTGCACAAGCTATCATCTATCTCTAATACACTGTCTCAAAATAGGCTAGGGAGCCAGGATCCTATGGAGCATCAAGGATCTAGGCATTGGAGTATCAATCATTGTTGTAGGAGGCTATCTAATTGGCTATACAATAGTAAGAGGCTCCTCCTAAAATATCACCTTGCATACCTCAATGACATGCTCAAGGTGCTTATGCATTTTATCCTCATGGAAAACAACATCATGGCTACATATAACCTTCTGAGCCTACGGATCCCATAAATGATAGCCCATCTTACTTGCATCTCCATAACCAAGAAAGATGCATTTCTTAAACTTAGGATCCACCTTATTGTGCTTGTTCTTAAGAACATGGCAGAAAGTGTGATAACCAAAGACATGCAAATGAGCATATGAGAGAGGTTTTCTAGAGCATATCTAATTTGTAACCTGATAGTCAAGAGTAGTATGTGGGGACTAATTTATTAAGTGTATAGAAGTAGCAATTACCTTAGCCCAAAAATGTTGTGATAAGCCTGCCTGATTAAGCATACTATGAACTCGCTCCAGAATTGTCCTATGCATGTGCTTAGCCATACCATTCTAGGGTGGGGTATATGTGGCGGTCATCTTATGCTTAATTTTTCAAAGGATTTAGAGACACACTTACCCCCATTATCTAACCTTAGTAGGTATTTCAATCTATACTTAGACTAGTTCTCAACCAAAGCAAGCCAAGGTTGAAAGAAGCCAATACTTTTGATTTCCACTAGGATATGCCCAAACCTTATGCATATAATTATCAATGAAGATAACAAAATACTTCTGCCACTTAACAACTTGCATGGCATGGGAGCATGTATATCCAAATGAATGAGAGCCAATGGCTCACCATGCATATAATATCAAACTTTTTATGTGTATTATATATCCGCCTACCCTATAAATAATTATCACAAGACTCAAAGCACTTATCTAAGTCAAGGGGTGAAAGATACTACAGTGGTTGACACAATTAAAATTGTGACTGGCCATGGTTATCTGCATTAACTCATCACTAATATGGAGGTTCTTGGAGTTGGACATGAAGAAACTGGAGTATTTATGGTGAAAATAGCAAGTCGTGGCTCTTTTCATGACATTTTAGATGTCCTTCAGTTAATTGTGATTAACATAGATTAAAAATGGAGTAAAACAAGGGTTACTTTTGTAGAAAGAGAGTTTCTCTCTCTTCTTTTTCCTTCTTGCAGGCTTTCTCTACAACTCCATAGCCAAGATCTTGTTTTTGTCTCTTTCCTAGTGCCTTGATGGTCCAAATGACTGCCATAGATCAATTCTTCATGTTGTAAGCTTGCTATAGAGTACCTATATGCCTTGCTTAAGCCTCATTTTTTATATGAGGTAAACGAGTAGGTTCATGGACTGTTTGCGCCAACTTTTTGAAGACACACTCCCTTATCAACGTGAGAAAATTAGTCTACTCAAGTTCACTTACAAACTCTCTTCCAAGTCTACAACATGATAGAAGCAAACTTCATCACTCTCTCTTGAATTCTTGGAGGTTCAAAACCCTAGCCATGGCTGAAAATGGATAGCATAAATATTCCTTCAATTTCTTGAAGATTTGGCTTCTTATTAATACCATTTAGCTTCCAAAGGTCAAGAGGAAGCATCTACAATACACATTGGGTCTACATTGAGGATTTCAAGCAAGATTGGAGTATCCTCTTCTCTTGATTTGGGGCAAATTGGGCAACCACTTGATTCTTTGAAAATTTTTTGTCTTTGAAGATTGGAATCATGGGGCTTTTGGCTCTTAATGCCTCCTAAGGCTTCTAGGCATTGAATTTTGGCAAAGTTTGAATGACTTGCTTCAAATTGCAAGAATGAAGCTTGATTTTGATGTTGCAAGTATATGGATAGCTCATGCAAGTTCAAATACTTCAATGGGAGAGTTCTTCTTCAAGATTTGAAGTCTTCTACTCTCGTGGAAGGTATTCTTGGCCACCTCAAGCTCCAAAATAAGCTTTTCAAGTCTCATATGGTTGTTGGAGCTTCAATGATGATCCCTTCAAAAATGAAAGAGGTATTTCTACATTTTGCTCTTAATTCCCTTTAAATCCAATTGCTAAAAATGGGAAAATTAAGGGTAATCCTATTCTGAAATTGACAACTAAGTGCATATAGACCCAATTGAGGGCTAAATGTGGCTATGCTAAATTTTCTTCATCCTACCCATTTAAAAGCAGTAGCCAATTGATGCTGAGCATTTTCATTTGCTGGAATTTTATACTTAACCCTTAAATTATGAGACCATCTTCATCTATGGGAGGTAACTCCTCTAAAACCTTTATGGCTAGACCCACATATCTCTTAAGTTGGGAAACATGGAAGGTAGAATGAATCCTTGTTGTTGAAGAAGGCAAATCAATCTTGTATACAAGCTCACCAACTCGTTTGAGGATTTGATAAGGCCCATGATGTCATGAAGGAAAAATACAACATTAATATTTGCACCTTGGATTAATTCCAGCCTTTGTAAATTCAGCCCTAGCCTATGTGTACATGTGTGAATAGCCCTTAAGTTTGGAAAGAGGGTTAGAATAAAAGGGGACTAGAGGCCAAAGGCAAGACATCTTTTGATCATTCAATAATCTTGGCTTTACCATTTTCTTGGAGTTAGCTTCTTTCTAGCCTATGAAGCACTCAGCCATGGCCGTCATGTATTCTTGAATCTCCAACCATTAATACATGATGAGGATGTCTTGGTGCAATAGATTTGTTAATTCTTTGTTGTAGCTTAGTTAATTTTCAATTTCAGTTAGATTTCATTCCATGGTTGATTGCTTTCATTACATTGGTATCAGAGCCTTGCTTTGATCCAAGGCAGGCTTTAATTCCATCATTTTCATGATTATGACCTTGCTGGGGAGGTCATTGTCCATGTACAATTTGGCTATAACATGTATAATTTGATTATAGTACGGTTTGGTTTGGTTAGAACCATGAATTTCTGTGTCTAGTTGACTGGGGGTGACTTGCACAGTAAACCGTGGTTAGAATTGTGTCAAGAAGGTGGTTCTTGGCATTATCTTGGTCAAGATGGAGGTTCTTGGCATGATCCAATGGATAATGGCAGACTCCAACTAACTTTGTCAGGTCGTGGTCCAGGAGGAGTCATTCTTGTTCGAACTTTACGTCTCTCGTGCGAAAATGGCATGGGAGCTCTCTCAGAAAGCTCTCGCTTGCAGCCTTCTAGGCAAAGCACGTGGTATGCTCCATCCTTCCTCTCCCGCCGAGCAATATGAAGAACTCGCTGAGCAGTTCTTCCATTACGGGAAACTACTGCTTGCAAGGTCTGACAAGCCATCGCATGCAGAGTCCGTTAGTTATCTGGAGCAAGCCTTTGAGATTTGATCTGAAGGTGTGTTGATCTACAGCCAGAAGGGGAAACCCGGTTCGACAGGGCTCGGGTTGGAGGAAGATGGCCAGATTCTGACGAACCTGAAGGTCAAGGTCCTGAGATACCTTGATGCTGGGCATCTCCATAATGAGAACTTCGAAAGCGTGCTGAAATGCGTGTCTCTTCTGAAGGCAGGGCCTGATCACGCGAGCACTTCCTTCCTTGCCTTGAAAGCTTACCTCGGCTTGAAACACTTTGAGGAAGCCGAAGAGGAGGCTTGCATTCATATTCTTCTTCTTCTTCTTCGTCTTCTTCTTCTTTGAGTTCAACGCAATCTTCATCAAGCTTCTTTGAGGTCTGTGTCACTCCCATGAGCACAAAGATCATCATCCGTGCCACTAGGACTCGAATTTGCAGATCGTAATCCTTGAAATTGTCTGTCATTCTTGCCAAGCACAAGGCTGCCCCAACTTGAACTCCTCTATTTTGCAAGGGTTATAGGCTCAGTCTGCATTGAAGAGGACAAGCTCTGTGTTAATGGCCACCATCACTTCTCCTATTCTTGTGGATGATGGACTGAAGGTATATGCAGTCACAGATCAGTGACAAACTGCTAGTTCAAATCAGATTTGAAGGCTTATGGCGTATGTCGCGTCTCTGAAGGTATATGCAGTCACAGATCAGTGACAAACTGCTAGTTCAAATCAGATTTGAAGGCTCCACTCTCTTCTTGCACCTCAGCCCAACAACTCCCTTCAAGTTCCTCTACCCCCCGAGCGCTTCTGATTTGATCACCTCATCACTGCGAGCTGCTGTGTTAGAGGCTTCACTATTTCTCTCTTTAGCAAGGAGACGTGTGGTGAACCAGTGCTGGCTCGAACTGTAGAGAGTGCCAATTTGTGAGACTCCTTGCGAAGCTCATTGAGGGAAGGAAGATTTCACATGATGGAATCAAGATGAAATTCTGAATCCTATAGGAATGAAGATTTCACAGGACCAAATTAGGATGGAATCCTGAATCCTACAGGATGGAAGATTTCACAGAATGGAATCCTAAACGAGATAGGGAAAATTTCTGATCTAATAACACATTAGTTGGTTTAATATCTCCATGGATGACAGGAGGGTCGCATTCTAGATGCAGCACTTCTTGCAAACTTCTGTTCTGCACATGCAGTCATAGACGTCAGGATTGCAGAAGCAACAACCTCTCAGATGTCATGATGGCGAGCCTCAGACTTTGAGGTCTTAACAGTGCTCCAACAACAAGCTCTGAGTAGTCAACTGGTCTTCCATCCACATACACCAGTAGATATATTGGGCGAGATTTACAAGCATCCTTCCGATACAAAGTTAATCAAAGCCTTTGCAACAACATCTCTGTTGGAGATGAATATCAGATTGGATGGGTTGGAATTAGAAACAAGAGTTAGGTTCCCAGTAATGTCATCAAGAAGTTGAGCTTGATGAAGCACTGCCAAAAGTGATGAGGCTAGTACAGTGGCAATCAAGATGAGGAATTCTATGTTGCAGAAATTTCAAGAGTGCTCCTGTACCATGAGTTTCTTGAATTGAGCCAAGGAAGAATGCAGACACTGTGATAAAGATGCAGGCATGATAGTTGCTTGGCAGGCTCACCAAGTGCAACCACTTCTTTGCAGATGACACACAATGCTGAGCCATCCTCAAGATTGAGTTGTTGTATAAGAATGGAGGGAAGGCACTCCACAGCTGACTTAACTACTGGGGGAGCTCATCTCCGAGAGTTTTCAGTATCAATCTGTTGAAGCAGCTCTTCAAAACCTTGAGCATCCACATAATCCCCTGGATTTCCCACATGATTGTCCACATCAGAACCTTCCATGTGAAATTCTGAGTCATAGTTCTCTAAATCTCTTCGAATCACTTGCAGGCGCCGCTGGAGAGTCTGACGGAGAAAATTTCTGGCACGGGACCTATTGTTCTCAAAGCTGAGCCAATCCTGATTGTTGCTGCTGACCAGAGCACTTAGCTTGACTGATTGACTGATGGCAACCTACTGAAGGCCAGAGAAATTTGAGACTGCAGCTGTTGGTGCTGCTGGTGCTGCTTAATCAGCTGTGGTTGCAGCTATTGTAACACAGTTTCTGTTACCTGCTGCTGCATGTTGCTGCTGACCAGAGCACTTAGCTTGACTGATTGACTGATGGCAACCTACTGAAGGCCAGAGAAATTTGAGACTGCAGCTGTTGGTGCTGTTGGTGCTGCTTAATCAGCTGTGGTTGCAGCTATTGTAACACAGTTTTTGTTACCTGCTGCTGCACCATTTGATAATGATGATGTTGCTGCTGCTGAAGAAAAGCCAATGAGTTTGGGTGGTATTGCTAAGCCACTTGCTTGTGAAGATGTTGAGGTACAGGCATAGAAAGATCCAAATGTCCATCAGATGGCTCCTGCACTATGCTTTGCAATCTCCTGCAGCACTTCATGGCAGTGTCTATGTCTACATTCAGCTATGACTCCAGCTTGCTGGCCAGGGATATCACTCTCCAGTTTGCTGAAAGTATCTTGATGATCGTGGTCACGCGGTTGCCAATTTCAAAAGATCTGGCATACCACTGAATGTATTGGTATGCAATGCTACAGGATGTTAAATGGCATTCTTATATTGTTCAAGCAAGGTCACAAAGACTGTGAACATATGCACCAGGATTCTGGACTGCAAAGGTGTTGATGTGGGCTTATGAGGTACCAGGATATTGACTGAGAAATGTGTCCTAAAATTCACCAACACAGGCAAGGACAGGAACAACATATCTCTTGTTAGTTAAGTTGGTATAAGAACCACGAGATATCTCTGCATTCTTGAGGACTTATGATTCATGATATGGCTGTAGCTGATTTCTGTCATGACTTGGAATATTTTCAAAGTAACTTGACTACAATAGCAGCAGCTGAGATCAATAGCTCTAGCTCTAGTGAACAAGGTTGGTTTCAAACACAGGCTAAAATGGACAAACTTGGACAAGGTTGGCTTCAAACAAAAGCTAATATTGACAAACTTGTAGTTTCGACTGAACAGTGTATTGGTCTTATAGAGGCACTTATGGAAAAAACAGCAGGACCTGAATCAAATGCTTATGCTTATGGACAGCATGTATATGCTGATGGTACACACTATGATCCACATGCATCTTATGAATATGAACAGCAACAATATGCAAATGAATATGAGCAGTATGCTAGTACATCTGGACATCATGTTAATGCTTATAAATATGATGTACCATATCATAATGCAGAGTATCATTCCATTGAACCTTGGCAGCAGAATGGTTATTATGGTCAACATGCTTATGCTTATGAGCATCCATCTCTTCAGCAAAATAGTTCTTATGGATGTAACAGAAATGGTTATGCTTATCAATACACTTCTAGCTTTGATCAACAGCAAGCAAGTGATTATGACCAATACAGTGGGATCAATGATCAAAGGCAACATGCTTATGTATATGAGCAGCAAACATCAGTAAAAGCAAATGTATATGCTCAACCAAACTGTTCCTCTGATGTGCATCAGGGCTATTATCACCATATGCAGTATGAACAGCATGAGCAATATGGTTATGAGCATGGACAGCCATCTGTTGTACATGTTGAGCATGGACAGCCATCTATTATGCATGAGCAGCAAGATGACTATGAGCAGCATGTCAAAACTATTATAGAGCTGACCAATGGTGATCAACAGGTGTGTAAATTGCTATCTAAAGCTAAACGTGTTAGACTCCTTTCTAGTGATACAATACGAGAACTGCATGCTGCGGGCTTATGCTATCATTGTGCTAAGCCACTATCTTGTAATCACCAAGCCACATGTAGGGCAAAGTCTGCCAAAATAATCTTGCTATTTGAATATTATGATGTAAATGATGGAGAACATCTTGTTGAAGACCATTCTGGTATGAGTCCACAACAAGAAGTTCAACAACAAGAAGTTCAGTTCAAGAAGGCAGATTATGGACAGCATGTGGATTTGGAGGATCATTATGCAATGGAGACTTTGTTAGTGAGTACTATTATGATGATCATATTTCCAGCAGTATTTGATTTCGATCTTATGAAAGTTGATCCTATGCATGGCAAAGATACAACTTTTCCTTTTGATCCGGGAGGCTACAGGCTGATTTCGACCTCCTATATAGATTAGTACTACTATTGAGTATTAGGTAAAGTATTGGAAGAGTTACCACCATTGGATGAGGCAGGACTGATCATATATGAATATGAAAGCATTATTGGAAAGAGAGAGAAAGTTCTCAGAAATCGTACTCTCATTAAGTGGAAGAATTTGCCCATTGAAGAGTCTTCTTGGCAACCATCCACTTATGTCAGTAACATTTCTTGGTTATTACAGGATGATATATGATGCAGTATGCAGTGACTGTGCAGAGACAGCTTGCTGTATGAAATTTCTGCAGACAATAAAACTGTTCTGACTTCATCAAAATTTGATTCTGATGTTATGGGGTGATGCTTGGGAGTGTATACTTCGTTTCTACACCTCATATGCCTCATTTGGACCAATATATCAAAAGTTATGGCAGTTTTAGTGAATCAGCCCTGTTTGGACAGTAGCCAGTTTTCTCACAGTTTGGCATGCAAAAGGTCTTCTTTTCATGGACAGTGCTTTCTTATCACTTGGAAGATGAATGGGCATGATTACTATCATCCTTGACTTGGATTTAGTCCATTACTTCTTGGTTTTGAGGACAAAACCATCTTCAGGACGGGATGGTTTGTCATGAAGGAAAAATACAACATTAATATTTGCACCTTGGATTAATTCCAGCCTTTGTAAATTCAGCCCTAGCCTATGTGTACATGTGTGAACAGCCCTTAAGTTTGGAAAGAGGGTTAGAATAAAAGGGGACTAGAGGCCAAAGGCAAGACATATTTTGATCATTCAATAATCTTGGCTTTACCATTTTCTTGGAGTTAGCTTATTTCTAGCCTATGAAGCACTCAGCCATGGCCGTCATGTATTCTTGAATCTCCAACCATTAATACATGATGAGGATGTCTTGGTGCAATAGATTTGTTAATTCTTTGTTGTAGCTTAGTTAATTTTCAATTTCAGTTAGATTTCATTCCATGGTTGATTGCTTTCATTACACATGATAACGATGAGCCAACTTATTATGATTGCCTTTAAGAGAAGCATACCTAGATTTAGACACTTTAAGAAATACCTAATCTCCTTCTTCAAACTCCAAAGGCCTCCTCTTCTTAAGCATAAGCCTTCATAACATCTTGTGCCTTTCTAATGTTTTCTTTGCATTGATGTAAAAGAGCTTCCATTTTCTCAACTTCAACCTTGGCTTGGGGATTCATATCTTCATGAAAGAGAGTTGAAGGTGTTTGCACTTTATTCCATAAATCACTTCAAATGGCGATATGCCAAAGCTCATATGATGATGTAATAAAGCATAAAATACCTTAGTCTAGGATATGCTAGGGTTTGGTATAAAAGGGCGGGGATATAACATGTGAAGTATTTTTTGCCATTTTCAAGAATACAAGATTGAGGGATCCTTCCTCCCACCTATCATAGGGGTGTGTACCTATGTCCACCATAGCAAGAGGTGAGTATCTTGTTGCAACATTCATCTTTGATTCTCAACCATCCATGGCAATACATTTTCATGCCTAGTCACCTTGGCTATGGTTTCTTTGGCACATTTGGTGTATTCTTGTATTTTCCAGTTATTTTGTTTGCTGTGAGAATTGTCTCCTTTACATTGGTATCAAAGCATGGATTTTGATCCATGGAAAGTGTCATTTTCTTGGAGAATTTAGTCATTGTGACAGGAACAAGTTAACTAGAGCACCAAGATTTGATCACACGGTTTGGTACAGTTCAAACCGTGACTAGTCAAAGTTCTCTGCAACAAGTCAGGACTAATTTTGAAGGCTTCTTGAAGAAGATCTTGAGGGAGATGGAGGTTCTTGGCCGAAATAGCAGGACGTGGCCAAATGGAGGTCCATTTTGAAGGCTTTTGACCCTAACTGAAGTCTGAGTGGGGTTATAGTGGTTAAACTGAGATTACTTTTTGGGGCCAACTTCTCTCTCTTCCTTCTCTCAAGCTTTCTTCAAGCTCTCATGGTGGATCTTGGCTTTGATCTTCTCTCAAGCCCTTTAAGAGTGCAAGTAACCTACATGGCTGTAATCTACATACTGTAAGCTCTTCATAGAGTGGCTATATGCCTTCTGATCATGACAGCCATCCAAAAGGGACAACATGCTGAATTAGTGCAATTTGCACTGAATTTCCTACTCCCTTCCTCCATGATTCCATTAGTAAATGGCATCAACTATGGTTTTCACAATCTATAATCATTAGTCTTTGAGCCTTCAATCTGGTATACTCAATTGAAGCCATCCTCTTGAGCATTCTTGAGCTCCCAAACCCTAGCTATGCCAGATTTTAGGATAGCAGTGAATTTCTTGAAATTTCTTCAAGGAACCAAAGGGCTTTTACTGTAACAAGTATTCGGGAGCTTCCTCAACACTCAAGGGTCCGACATTGAAGCCCTTTTGGACGTGAAGCTTCAAAATATGGTGGCTATGGAGTCAAAATAGGGCAGTAAGCTTCAAGGATCCAATTCTTGAATCATCTTCTTCAATTTCATGGGGCTTTTGTGCTCTACAACTCCAAGGAGGTTTGATTGAAGCCAGTCCATCAAGAATCGGTCTACATTGGGGCATTTCATTAAGGTTGAGAGCATTTTCACTCTCTTGAATGCTTGAGTTTATGATATTTTCATCAATTCTTAATTCTATCAAGAATTTGGATTCTTTAAGGCTCAAAGCATCTTCTCCTATAAGCATTATGGATCTTTCTTCAAGCATTGGATTCTCTTGAATCATTGGAGCTCTCTATTGGAAGTAATGCCTATGTTACATGGAAGCAACCATTATGGGACAAAATTTTGCTTTAAGCTAGGCCTATATCTTTCAATTTGGATCAATTTTATGATGGATTTTATGGAGTATTGACCGATTGAGGTTCATCTACCATTCTTTAACAACAATCACGAGGTAATTCTTGTTCTCTACTCTTAATTTTCCTATTAATCCACTTGTTCAAGCCTTCCAATTGCTGAAAGGGAAGAAATTAAGAGTAAATCATTGATGTCATGATCATATAGTACCCTACCTAGGTTTGATTGATGTAGTTTACTGATTTTCAGCTTTGTCCATTCATAAATTGAGGCCCAAATGATTGCATAGAGTGACTCATTACTCATATTTTGTTCCTAACTTGTATTTAACTTATTTGAGCTAACATTGATGCTTAGGGCTGAAAAATGCCAATGAAAATGGTAAGTTGGATATTGTAAAAGCAGTGAGTCACTAAAAGGGTATTTCCCTATCTTTAGCCCTTTCAATTTTAGCAAATTTTCCCATTTCCAACTTGCATTTCATCAAAGAATCAAAGGCTTTTTTCGTCTATGCATAGCATCACTATTTTCTTAGCCTAGAATGTACTTGCCATGTCAATACCCATGAGGAAAAGCGGACGCCAGGCAAGTTGGGAAGACAAAAGAGAGGTGACTCTCCCTTCCCGATTATGACCTTGATAGGATGCACAACCCGGCATGGGAGGAACTTTATACACCTCCTGTAGTCTTGAAGCCCACATACTTTTCAAGTTCAGGTGCAGAAGTAGATACATCCATTTGACAGTGATTGGCAGAGACATTTCAGTTACATTAGGGAATTATAGGTGTTAGAAGTTCTATTGGCACAAACAACAATAGGGCATTTCATACACTTTTGATACCTATAGGGTCACAGTTTTCCACAGGTTTATACAGTAGGTACCCACTATTTATAGGTCATTCTTGAGCCCTACAGGTGCCCCACTACCCTCTCCAAGTACCTATAGGGGTTTGCAAGGTTTATCCTTACACAGGGAACTCCTACTGGTCCAAACAGGGCATTTATAGGTTGTTGACAAGTTGTAGAAAATTCCACGACAGCAGTAAAGATCTTATTACAGAAAATTCTATATAGATCCATAATTGAAGCTTGATAGCTTGTTGGATAGAACGCATAATAAACTTTTATTTGAATCAAGAAGTTCAGTGATTTGACATTTGTAGCTCAATATATTTTAGTTTTAGTGATAGTGGTGGGTACATCTAGACAACACCTAGACAGCATAACAAGGACTCACTGTTTGTCAGTATTTCACCTAAGATCTTCATTCCAAATTGAAATATCTTCAAATCTGGTATACCCCTACATCATAAGCTCCCTTTGGAGCTATTAAGCATCGGGATTGAAGCAATAGTTTGAGAGATACAAGGGATTTTGTGATTGACAGTCCATTAGTACTGCAACCATTTCCAATGGCCAAAGGCAAAAGGAAAGACCAAGTGATGGAGACAATTCAAGAAGACATTAGAGAGTATGCCAATCAACAAAATAACACTAATAAATCCCGAAATCAAGACCAACATGATGATGGTGTAAGTGTTGGTAATGTCCATAGTGTACAACTTGGAAATGATGAGAACCAAGCATTTCATGAATCTTTTGGTGATCCTACACTTTCAAATGGATTACATATGATGAGCATTGGAATGCATGACGGATTTGAACAACTTTCTAAGTCAATGGGAAATATGAAAAAGACAACCAATGCAATGAATGAGAGTATTCAAAAATTGGTCAAGTTCATGCAATATAGGTTTGAAAATATAGTAGCAAAGACTATAAAAAATGGGTTTGATGAGGTATTATTAGCCATCAAGGTTCAAAATACAACCTCTTCTCCAAATAGACCCACTACTCTTGGTGAAAATGCTTCAGCCCAACCATCTAATGTGAAAGGGAAAGGGATTGATCAACCAATCATGTCCACTTTTGAGAGGGGAGAACCTTCTACATTGAGGAAAAGCTTTGGTCAGCCATCAAAGTATTATGGCCGTCCACATTTTAATCCAAGACATGAGGCAACTTATGTAGGGGGGATGAAGACTTAAGAGAAATCGAGAATGAAGAGTTCCATGGAAGATTTGAAGAAAGAAAGTCATTTCAAGACATCACTAACAAAGAGAAAATCTATAGTCAGCCCACTAGTGGACAATATCATTCATTTAAATCTAATCAACAAAATCAAGGCGGTAATGCTTCTAGGCTGAATTCCTTTGGAAAGGATTCAATGCATAGAGAATCTTGGAGACAATCACCTTTTGAACATCATTCTAACAATTCTCAACCCACATATAATGAGAGGGAATACAAAGAGAAAATCACAATTTCCAACTTCAAGGAGAATAATGCATCTCCAACAGAGTTAGAAGAATGGGTAAATGAACTAGAGATGTACTTCACTCTTTTTCCTCGTCATGATAAAGCTAAGATCTACTTTGCGA
Source organism: Lygodium microphyllum (assembly GCF_053477565.2). Lineage (NCBI taxonomy): Eukaryota > Viridiplantae > Streptophyta > Polypodiopsida > Schizaeales > Lygodiaceae > Lygodium > Lygodium microphyllum. The sequence goes on from NC_141137.1 coordinate 22,582,187, forward strand.
CACTCCATCTTGAAGGGTACGCTCATACATGGTGGAGATACATACAAAGAGTTGGTCATATGTTTGCTTCATGGGAAGATTTTAAAAAGGCAATGTTTGAGGTATTTGTTTCTCCAATGGAAAAGAAAAAGTTGCAACGAAGATGGTATAATCTTCAACAAAGAGGCATGTCCGTGCGTGACTACTCCAATATGTTTTTCAACCTCTCTATGCACATTGATGGAATTGATGATATGGCAAAATTCAATAAATATATATTTGGTTTAGATCCAGCCCTTTCTTCGGAAGTAGGTGCAATGTAGCCCAAGAGCATTCACGATGCTATTCAATATGCTAAAAAGTATGGACAGAAATATAGGAAAGATTCAATGGGTTTTCAGCCTAAAGCTGCAGGGTATTCTTTATCAAATTAGTCCTCTAAGTTTGGAGCTTATTTCAACCAGCCAAATGACACTTTTAGGCAAGAAAGTGAGGGATATAACAGTACCAACAGTTATAGCAGCAAAGTATCAATATTTCCTATTGTTTATACCTTAAAACAGAATGGAAATTATGCACAAAAACATGGGAAAAAATATGGCTGAAGCACAACAAAATGTTACAAGGATTGAAAATACAAAAAAGGAATCTCAAAACAACACTTACAACAAGGTTCTTTCTAATGATCAAATTTGGGATATGTGGGCCAAAGGTTTATGCTTTAAGTGTGGAGAGAAGAGGACACAAGACCATAGACTGAAATGTAAATCTAAAAATAGCAAGCTCAATTTTGTCATCATTGATGAACCAGATGAAGTTGAAGGATAAGAGAATCAAGAGGAAAATGTGTTTCAAGTGGATGCGAACCTTATGGTCAAAGACATGTATGATGAGGATGATGGAACCAATGATGAGTTTTGTAACATTGTGGATAGCTTTCCTTTTGATCCGGGTGGTTCTTTATATGCCATTTCTCATGATGCATGGACCTGTTGTAAGGAAGAAAATACACACCCATAGCTTTATAAATACCAAATCTTTACATGGGATGAAATTGTTATCTCAACAAATGCAAGTGCCATTGAAGATCCAAGTTGCGAATGGAGCTTATGAATCAAGTAATGAAGTGTGCTTACAAACTCTTATTACTCTATCTCCTTCATGTACCATACAAGTGGACTTGATTACTTTGAAAATGAGACCTATTCATATTGTCATTGGTTGCAATTGGTTAAAGTCTATTGGAAAATTTTCATTGGACTTGAAGAACATGTAAATGGAGTTCAAATGGAATGGATAGCATATAAAATTGAAAGACATTGGTAAAAAACAATTGGAACTCATATCCATGAAGAAGTTAAGAAAAGAAATCAATGCACGATAATGTATCTTTACTCTTTTACTTGCAAAAATAGATGAAGAGCAACCACCAAATCAGCCACCTTCTTCTTCAAAGATAAAGGATCCAAGGTTGGAAGAGCTATTGGAGGAGTACAAAGATTTGTTTCAGCCACCATCATATTTACCTCCAAGGCGAGAGATTGACCATCCTATTGACTTGTTGCCTAATACTAATCCCATCAACAAACCTCCCTATCGCTTGTCAAGGTTTGAAAGGAAAGAGGTGGAGTACAAGTCAAAGAGTTGCTACAAATGGATCTAATTTAGCTAAGTCAATCTCTATTTGCTTCTCTTGTGCTCTTGGTAAAGAAGAAAGATGGATTTTTGTACATGTGCATTGATTATAGAGAGTTGAACAAGTCCACGGTGAAGAATAGATACCCGATTCCACGTATTGATGATCTCTTGGATGAACTTAAGGATGCAAAGGTCTTTACCAAGACTAATCTTCGTTCGGGATATCACCAAATTCAAATGAAGGAAGGAGATGAAAACAGTCTTTAGGACCGAAAGAGGATTATACCACTTCTTGGTCATGCCATTTGGGCTCTCAAATGCCCCCGCCACTTTTTAAACTCTCATGAATAAAATATCGTAACCTCTCTTATATAAAATAGTCTTAGTATTTTTTTATGACATTCTCATTTATAGCAAGTCCAAGAAGGAGCATTTGGTGCATATACGAGAGGTCTTTAACATATTAAGAAGTCACACACTCTTTGCCAAAATGTCAAAGTGTTCTTTCATGGAAGAAGAAGGGAAATATCCAGGTCACATTGTGGGAGAAAAAGGGATAAGAGTGGATCCTAACAAAGTGAAGTGTGTCAAAGAATGGCCTACACCGACTTCTTCTATATCTTTGCGGTGATTTCTTGGATTATCATCATTTTATAAAAGATTCATAAAAAATTATGTTCATGTGGCAGTTCCTTTAACCAATAGGCTGAAGAAAGAGTTTTTCTTTTGGGACTCTATAGCTGACAAGAGTTTCAACGAGCTGAAATCTCTCTTAATTTCAGCACCTATTCTTGTTTGCCTGGATTTCTCTAAGGAATTCACTATATGCGTGGATGCTAGTGGAAGAGGAGTTAGGGTTGTTCTCTATCAAGACCATGGGTTATAGCATATGAGAGTCGTAAATGTTGAAATATTTTCTTTCCCAACAAAATTTGTCTCTTAAACAACGGAGATGGCTAGCTACCTTCAAAGATATGATTTTGAAATATCCTATATGGCTAGAAAAGACAACATTGTAGCGGATGCTTTATCTAGAATGTGGGCATGCTCCATCTCTAAAATTTTAAATGTGCATAAGGATTGGATCAATGATATCCAAGAAGAGTATTTGCTTGATGTGCAAGCATAAAAAATGATAAAGGGATTTCAGCAAGGCAAAGGAGAAGAGTATTCTAATTTCAAATGGCATAATGGTATTCTATAGTATTATGGTAGAGTCTATTTGACACCACAATCTTCTTTCAAAGACCGTATTTTGCATAAGATGCACTTTGCGCCTTTTAGCGGGACACCATGGGCTGTTCAAACCTTTGATAATATCCCTAAGAGCTTCTATTGAAAGGGTATTTGGAGGGATGTTAAGGATTTTGTTATGCAATGTCTTCCATGCCAATAAAACAAGGACTCTTCTCTTCTACCCGGCGGTTTACATCAACCACTTCCTATTCCTCATGGTAAGTGGATTGATATTACCATGGATTTTATTATGGGATTACCTACAACAAAGCATGGGTGGAATAACATTTATGTGGTGGTAGACTGATTGACTAAATCAACCCATTTCATCCCTACCAAAGCTCAATTTATAGCAAAGCAAGTGGCTGAATAATTTATGAAATCTATCTTCAAGCTTCATGGAATGCCAATGAAGATTGTGTCTGATCGAGACATTAAGTTTATGGGTAGCTTTTGGAGGAGTTTATTTTCTTCAATGGGAACTCTATTGATTCCTAGTATAGCATGCCATCTGCAAACCGATGGGCAAACAAAAAGAGTTAACAAATGGCTAGAGGTATATTTGCGATACTTTTGCCATGACACACAAAATGCTTGGGACCATTGGCTTCACCTTGCGGAGTTTTGCTATAGCAATACTTATCATATGAGTATTTGAATGTCTTTTTTTGAAGCTCTACATGGTTACAAAGTGCAACTACCCTCCACCTTATTCCATGAAGATGTGAATCCACAAGCTTGTGAGGAGTTAGAAAAGATGGAGGCTCTTATGAAGCAATGCAAGGACAACATTCAGAAAGCTCAAGAGACCATGAAAGCCTATGGGGATAAGAAAAGAAGACACGTGGAGTTTGAGAAAGATGATTGGGTATTCTTGAAGGTTCCCAAGTCATGATATGCTTCTCTCAAAGAAGGGCACAACACACTTGCTCATAGATTTTATGGTCCTTTCCGCATTGTCAAACAAGTTGGGGATCTTTCTTATCAGCTCGATTTACCTTCAAGCACAAGAATTCATAATATTTTTCATGTGTCTCAGCTTAAAAAGTATGTTGGTCCTCAAATCCAAGTTCTTGAAGAACTCCCTCCCTTGGATGATGATAGTTTGATCATCTATGAGTCTGAAAAGATTATTGGTAAGAGAGAGAAGGTTTTAAAGAACCGAATTCTTGTGGAATATCTTATCAAATGAAAAGGTTTTCCTATCGAAGAATCTTCTTGGCAACAAGCATCATACTTGGAGCAATTTCCATGGCTTTTACAAGAGGACAGTTCATGAATAGAACAATAAATAATTTACTGTAATAATTTTCTATTGGAAAGTTAATTGCCTTATCTTCATCAAAATTTGATATTGAAGGCATGATTGGATACTACATGTTGTTCTCTACATTTCTATATATAGCACGTGGAAATCAAACACTTCTAGCTCAAGATATGGTTAATTTTGTATACAGCCTATTTTGGATAGCTTACAACAGTGTGTTCCATTTACATGGTCATTTCTTCATCAACTTCTTGATTCTTCACAAACATAAAAGCTCTACTTTAGCATAATCCCATAGGCTTCAAGGTACCATTGTAATCATCCTTATAATTTGTTCCCAGTTCAACTTTGAGGACAAAGCTTTTCTAGGCCGGGATGGCTTGTATTAAAGCATAAAATAACTTAGTCTAGGATATGCTAGGGTTTGGTATAAAAGGGTGGGGATGTAACATGTGAAGTATCTTTTGCCATTTTCAAGAATACAAGATTGAGGGATCCTTCCTCCCACCTATCATAGAGGTGTGTACCTATGTCCACCATAGCAAGAGGTGAGTATCTTGTTGCAGCATTCATCTTTGATTCTCAACCATTCATGGCAATACATTTTCATGCCTAGCCACCTTGGCTATGGTTTCTTTGGCACATTTGGTATATTCTTGTATTTTCCAACTACTTTTTTGCTGTGAGAATTGTCTCTTTTATAGATGAGCGTTATTATAGTAAGATTTAGCAAGATATAGCCAATGATCCAATGAAGCTTGAGTGTCATGACAAAAATATCGAAGATAGACTTATTGATATGCTCCATTTGGTCATCCATTTGGGGATGATATGCCATGCTAAGAGTCAAAAGTGTTCCCATAGAAGTGAACAAGCTCCTCCAAAAAATTCCCATGAACTTAGTATCATGATCAGATACGATCTTCAATGGCATACCATGGAGTTTTAAAACACTTTTCATAAACTGATCAACTACTTGCTTTGTTGTAAAGTGAGCCTTTGTTGGGATGAAAAGTGCTGATTCAGTCAACCAATCCATAATGGCATAGATACTATTCCACCCGTGCTTTGTTGTTGGTAATCTTGTGATGAAATCCACGCTTATATCCATCCATTTCCCTTGAGGAATGGGTAATGGCTAAAGCAAACCTCCATCTAGAAGTGTGGAATCCTTATTTTGTTAACATGGTAAACACTTCATGACATAATCTTTAACATCCCTCCAAATGCCCTTTCAATAGAAGCTCTTATGGATGTTGTTAAATGTTTTGAATAATCCATGGTATCTTGCTAAAGGTGAAGACTGAATCTCATGTAAGATACAATCTTTGAAAAAAGTTTGTGGTGTCAAGTAGACTCTACCATGATACCATAAAAGACCATTGTGTCATTTGAAATTGGGATACTCTTATCTTTTGCCTTGCTGAAACTCCTTCATTACCTTTGATGCTTGCTCATCAAGCAAATACTCTTCTTAGATATCATATATCCAATCCTTATGCACAATTGAAATTATAGAGATAAAACATGTCCACATTATTAATAAAGTATTCGTCACAATATTATCTTTTCTAGTCATATAAGATATTTTAAAATCATAGCTTTGAATAGTATCTAGCCACCTTCTTTGTTTAGGAGAAAATTTTGGTTGGAAAAGGAAATATTTTAGTACACGGTGATCGCTTTTAACCTTGAAATGGTTGTTATATATATATAGTGATGCCACTTTTTAATAGCATGCAAAATTGCTAACATCTCTTGTTCATAGACATGTACTTGATGCTCATTATCATCAAGCTTGCAACTTTCATAGGCTATAACTCCATGGTCTTGATATAAAATAGCCTCAAATCCTCTGCCACTAGCATCCACACATATAATAAATTCCTTAGAGAAATCCAGGCATACAAGAATAAGTGTTGAAACTAAGAGAGATTTCAGCTCACTGAAACTCTTGTTGGCTATGGAGTATCAAAATAAAGCATTTTTCTTCAGCTTATCGATCAAAGCAACCGCCACATAAGCATAATTTTTTAGACACAAGTGTCTTTATCCCCAATATAAAGTATCCAACTCATCTCATGAGCTCTCATAATAATCGACATATCATTTACATAAAGTGACAAGATAAGAAGGTTGCCATCACGAGCCTTCTTCATGTAGAGACACAGATCCATATCATTGTGGAAGTAAAATTGCAATGACATAAATGTATCAAACTTATGATACGATTCCCTTAGTATCTACTTAAGACCATAAAAGCTCTTTCTTAACTTACAAACTAGGTGTTCCCTTCCCTATAAATCTCATCATGTAAGTCCCCATGTAAGAGAGTTATCTTAATATCCATCTAATAGAGATCCAAATCTAACTGAGCAACGAAGGCTAATACTAAGTGTAGAGTAGATATCATCAAAGTCAACACCATGCTCCTAGTTAAAATCCTTAGTAATTAATCTAGCCTTATATGCTAACTTGGGGTATCTGGGGGTACTTGAAGAGTACACCTACTTACATAAAAATGTATGTTTTCCATAAAGTAAAGGAACCAAATCTTATGTATGATTTTTGTGTAATAAGTCATACTTTAACTACATGGCACTCTCCCAAGAGTGACTATCACCTTTATGCACGGTTTCCTCATAAGTAAGAGGATCACCAGAATCTGTCACCATAACATCGTCCATGGAGGGCTCAAATTCATTAGCTGACACCTATCTTTAGTACACCATCTCAAAACATAATATGGGGCTTGCACATCCTATCCAACATCATGATCATGGGTCACTAGAATATCACATGTAGGCTATCTAGTTAGTTATACAAAAACATGAGGCTCTCTTGAAATATCACCCTATATATCTCAACTACTTGTTTAAGATACTTAAGTGTCTCTCCTTATGGAAAAAAACATCATGGCTATGAATGACATTTCTGGCTTACGGATTTCATAGGCGATAGCCCATCTCACCTACATCTCTATAACCAAGAAAGATGCATTTCACTATTTTAGAATCCTACTTATTACATTTTTCCTTAGAAACACGGCAAAAAACCTCACATCTAAAGACACATAAATGAGAATATGGCGGAGGTTTTTCAAACCATACCTCCTTTGCATAAGGATCTGTTTATCACATGTATGGTAGTAGTAACTTTCTTGACCCAAAAATGATATTGTAAGCCTGCTTGGCTGCACATACTACAAAATCTCTCTTGAATTATCCATTCATGTACTTTGTAACATCATTCTGAGGTGCGTTATAAGGGTGATGAACTGGCGCTTAATACCTTGCTCATCACAAAACTACCCAAATGCTTTAGAGACATATTCATCCCATTATTTGACCTTAGGTATTTTAGCCTATATCTAGATTGGCTCTCAATAAGAGTAAGATAATATTAAAAGGTAAACAATATACCTAAATTTTACTTTATAGGATATGCCTAGACCTTATGCAAATAATCATCAATGAAAGTCACAAAATACTTCATACCACCTAGTGATTGACATGACATGTGACCGCATTAGAATGAGCAAGAGGTAGAGGCTCACCTATACACATAATGCCAAAATTCTTATGAGAACTATATGTCTACCTACCATAAAGACAATGATCATATGAATCAAAATATTTGTAGTCCAAGGATAGAAGATATTGCAAACAAGAGAGAATTGTCATTTCTTTAAAGGACATATGCCCAAGGTAGCGATGCTATAAAAGACACATGTGGTATATTAGCCACCATAGCTAAAACATGGTCAATAGACCTAGATACAAGCGAGGGATAGAGACTACCAACCTTGGCACCTCGAGCAAAGATAAGATTCCTAGGAATAATCTTTCATGCAAAATCACCAAAAGATACATTATATTTTACATCATCCAATTGTCCAACTTTTTGATAAAGTCAAAACATAATCTATATCATGCAAAACAAAAGTACTGCTTGAAGCAAATTGCAATCTGATATCAACAATGCCAGTGATATCCAATTTCAAGTCATTTTTTAGTCTCATAGAACATGTTATATTGCAATAAGAATGAAACCAATCCCTATGCGGAGTAAATGGAAAGAATCCCCAAATCAAGCAACCAATCCCTATGTGGAGTAAATGGAAAGAAGCCTTGAATCAAGCAGCCAACATTGAGAAAATGTGTACAGAGATATCATCCAACTAACTAATATCAAGAGAAGAAGCTACCAAGATGCAATTCTCATCAAACTTAGGCTCCAAAGTATTTATCTCCCCAATTTTCATGCTAGAATTACTAAGAACAATGCTATGATCGTTAGACTTTTCTTACACTTTTCTCTTACATTTCTCTTTGTGCTTATCATCTCACATCTTATGGTACTACAGTGAAATATGACCATGCCTCCCACAATAATGACATATAAGAGAGGCCTTGTGACCAATGGACTTACTATGAGATTACGAATGAGATTAAGACCCTTGTGAATTTCTACCGTGGCAGTCATTACTGCTCTTACCATCATGTCTACCCCCCTAATTGCCAATGCATAAAAAGTACACGCCGCATCTATGTTCTTTTTATTTATCTCCTTCGTGAGTAAGGCACCCTCCACATTCTAGAGTTTCAAAACCATCCTTAGGTATATTAGCACACATGGCAGTACAAAAGGTGTCCCATGACTTGGGAAGTATCACAAGCAAGAATAAGGGAGGAAGACTATCTATAAACTCAATGCCTTGCAAAGTTAACTAATTGGAAATCTAGTGAAACTCATTCAAATGTGCAGACATATTCCCCTTATGCAAATGTCCATGAGCTATTCCAACCAATATATCTATGAAGCAAGACTTTGCTTGTCACATAAAGATTGCATATATTTTTCCATAATTATCAAGCATTATCTTCAGGTGTAAGAACATTGAAATAAACCTATTTAGACAATGATAAAATAAGAGTGGATTTATATAGCTCATCTTACTCATCCCAAGTATTGTGATCAATGTCTTCGGGATTTACACTCTTGGTTTTCAAAGGCCTAACCTGCTCCTTTTGAACTAGTACCTTTCACATCTACAATAGAATGAAACTCATTTAAGTGGGTTGACATGGAAATGCCCTCCTTCACGCAAAGGTCCATGAGTTGCTTCAGCCAATACACCTAAGAAAAAAGGGGGCTCTGCTTGTCATAAACATTGCGAACCTTATCCCATAAGTTCCATGTGGATTGCCCATCGAAGACAACATTATAGAACACTTGTTTAGAGAGGGACATTATAGAATACCTACTTAGAGAGGGAGAATATGATGGTGGACTTACATATCTTATCTAAATCAGCTCTATCCTCTGTATCAATACATTTGGGCTTGACACCCTCATGTTTCAAAGGCTTAACTTGCATTTTCTATACTAAGACTTGCAAGATTTGGGCCTTCCAATAGCTATAGTTGGTGCCATCTAAGTTGTCAATATTAAAGATAGTACTATCATTGGAACCACTAGCCATACTGAGACCAAGTAGATGCATAGAAGGGCCAAAAAAATTGCGATAATAGCTTGCAAATCAGCCCCAAAACCACTCCCAGATCAAGCTGAAAACAAGGAGTACTCACCGAGTAATGAATTGTTCACAAATTCAATGCAAGGAACTGCCAAATGGAGGCGACTCTTGGGATTAGTCATCTCTCTAGGTGCACTCATTCATGGTGGACTTGTCATGTGTGGTCCAATGGTTTGTTTGCTTGTCTGTTCAACTAGTTTTAGCACCTCCACAGATTGTTTCTACTCTTTGCGCTTCTTCTCGATTTTTTTGATCATAGCTAGGTGAGTCTTAAGTACAATGTAAGTTTTCTAAGGCCTACTACCATCATTGGCCAAGGGGATGGGGTGTGATTAGGTGCAACATTGGATATGCAATTATGTATGACCTAGGGTTTAAGACTACATTTGGCATACAACTAGTTGCAGGGCTTCTAATAGAGTTGCCAAAGACACTAGGATTCTCAATGGAACTCCTTAGCAAAGGCATGAGATCTGAGGGTGTACACTAGATTTCTTATGCAAATTCGAAGTCAAGAGGACTTTAGATTCTACTAAAGTCCCTTTTGCGTCAATAGTGTGACTTCAATGGGGCTGTATGAGATGGTGTTTTAATGTGACTATGGAGTGAACAAGCAATTGATACTATGGTTGCAAAGGCAACTATAATATCATGAACACAAATTTTGAATTGATGCTTGCACATCTTAGCCATATGCTAGGCTCAAGGGCTCACCCTAGAGCTAAACTTGAATGCTTGGGCCATGTAGCTCCCACAAACTCTGGGCGGATGCAACTAACTTTGGTGTCTCATGGCTTGGTAAGGAGGAAAGTGTTGTCACTTGCTACAACAAGTTGGGGACACAACACCTAACCCTAATCTCCAAGGTGAATGACCTAGAAGTGATGGGATCTATGGATTGATGATGTTTTGAAAGGTATAGGGTTTGTTGGAAAAAAGGACTTGCACATTGACCAAGTATGAGGGGTGTGACCTTAAGAACAATGGGTGCACATCTTAAGAGACTGTACTTATTTTGAATGGTTAAGATCCCTCTTAGGTGCTATCCAAAGATATGTTGCTCACCACTAGGTCTCCACTTCACGCATAAGTCACCTAGGTCACGAAGTTGTGAGGCTACTTGAAATTCCCAAAAGCTAGAACTCCCTCTCTACAAGGTGCTCACTTTGCTATTATCTTGAGGTCATTCATTTGCAAAAAGAATCTCTCACGAGTGCTCGAAAATATTTTGGGGTGGTCTAGTTTCAAGATTCTTGATGAGCCCCTCTCACTATCTTGTTAAGTTTTGGGTGTAGTTATTATGATTCAAGGACTATAGAGATCTTAAGTTCATAAGGTTTATTTATGATTATGTCTCAAGGAGATTACCTTTGCAAGTATAGGTGTTTTCTCTTAGGTTTATATGCTCACAACCACAAGTACTTGGTTGTTTTAGGGAGAAATCAAGGCACAAAAAACATACTCTTGAATTCCCACGTGCTAGAGAACTTTGATGGGTCAAGGAAAGATTTGCATGCACTACATGTAGCTTGGCTTGGCTCACTCTCTTTTCTAGGTAGTCTCATAAGCTCTCCAAGTTTAAATGTCCAAGGATGGAGAGGTTTTAGTAGTCCATTCAAAGTAGGGCCTTAAGGTCAAACGCTTGAGTTCACTTGGGCAATAGCTTGATGACTCTTATCAAAGAGAGTAGACAAGGTATCTTCCTCCCATATATAGAAGGAATACATCCATCTAGCATGAAACACTAACAAAAATATAAGAACACCAACACAAGTTTATAGAGAAATCACAAAACAAGAAAGGTATCATATGACAAAAAATCACTTGAATGGAGACCATCAATCATCATCACCCTTATAGGAACAATGTCCTCCATAATGAACCTACATATAATCTCCAAATTTGAATGAGGTGCATGCCTTTCAATCCATGAAGGTGAAGTGCATGGTATACACAACATAGAAGACTAAAGGTGATCATTGAATGGAATTAAAAATTAAGGCAAACACTCCAAACCACCCAAAAACCCACTCGAGGTAGGTGCACAAAAAATGACCCACTTAGAGTCTACCGAGCATGTTGAAGCAATGTTGAGCCTATGGAAAATGTGGTCCTTGGTTGCTTTGCTTCATGATGGAACACCATCTCTACCCAATGATGCATCCATAGGAAAATCTAGGAGAATGAAGTCAACAGTCCAAGCCGTGATACTCCTTCTCTTTCTATGCTCACTCTCAAGCTTATATATGCCTAAAAAGAATGTATGAATCTTGCCAAAGTCCCAGTTCCTACTTGAAGATACAAACTCCTTGCCCATGGCTATGTAGTCACCGATGCCAAATAAGTAGAGAGTAGGATCGCAAACATGACCTACACGTGGTGGAGAGTATGATAGGGGTACATGGTGGGACATATGAGGGTATACATATCGGCACACTACAAAGAAAAAGAGAAAAGACTGATCCAAAAAAGAAATGGAGAGACTTGCACCATACCAATCAAAAGAAAATTTGAGAAGTATACATGTATTAAGTCTCTCGTGTGAAGAAAAATCTATTCACGGATCAACAAAGTCATTGTGTACCCTAGCTATCAACAAAAAATGTACCACTTTAAATTGAATTGCATACATTTCAATTTTTTAAAAAAAGTAATCCTTCGAGTACCTACCATTCTCTTTATGTTTTCCTTTTGTTGTGGTAACTTTTCCCTCCCTTTGCTACCCTCTCTTCCCTCCTAGGATCATCTAAAAGGAGAATCAAGAAAAATGATCTTTAAAGATATGCATAACAAAGTCAACACAACAAACTTCAAAGGCTATATCATTCTCATCTTGTGTCTGCGAATAAGCACCACCTAGAATCCTTTTGAACTCATCGAATTTCTATCTCTCACTTGGCAAAACATTAGGTGGGGGATATCCAACCACCATGGAAAATTTCCAATCTCATATTGAGAAATCCCATCCATGTCATCCCCATACATAGTCGATTCCTTGTTTATAATGTTAATCCATGACTTTGCAAGCTAAAGAAATTCCACTATTAACTTAGAATCCCTCAAGTGAATGAAATACTTGTCATTGAAACATAATGTGAATGTATATGTTCACAGGAACATATCCACCAAATCAAGCAAACATAAGTTATATAAAGAACTTGCCCTTACATTTTCATACCTATAATGCAAGGAACTAGAGGCTGCATCTAGCTAAGATTTGTACGATCATCATTATTATTCTTGGTCTTATCCTTTGAGCCAACTTTCATGATAGTTCCAAATATGTGTTTTTTCCTTTATACCAAATCTATGAGAAATAATCATGTAGAGAGTGCAGCACTAGAGGATTCCCTATGGTTGTTAATTTCACCTCATTCTCCAAAGTCTACAATGCATTTTTCTCAATCATATCAAATATACCTCTCTAGACAACCATCTATACTCAAACAAAATTTATGTGGAGAAATTCAAAGTATACATATATACAACTTTCAATTTAAATTGTTAAAGAAAATGGTTAGGTAATATCTTATATTCTAAATTTAGAATTTGTACTTGCCATCCCATGAATACTCCATTTTTGCTCTTGAGATCTCAATGTTGGGGGTAAAGGTGCTTGTACCTACATTGTCTTGTATTTACTTCACACACCATGACTACACACTGTACATATAGGTGGTAGGCACCCATCACTATTACTTTATTCTTTATTCTTTTACTGACTCTAGAATAAGGGAAGGTTGGCCATGCATTGTGACTATTGGAGTTCCCACATATAGTGCCTCTCTCTGTTGCTTTATTACTCCATCTACCATAGCTCTTGCTTCCTTGTATGCTTCCATTTGGGCTCTACCTTTCAACTTGTATCAATACCAGCCATTCAAGGATCTTCTTCATTCTTTGCTTCATCTCATATTCAAATCTTTAACTCAAGGTCTTAAGAGAAACCAATGATTTAGACTATAAAAGATAGATTGGGTGAAAACATGCCGTCCTAACATAGCCAAAAGTTTTGTCATTTGAAGCTCGTAAGCAAGGCACATTAAGTCGATTGGATCGTAGTCCAGCATTTGGTCTTTGTGTTCTGCTTCGTTTTAGCATCAGTAGCCATCATTTCTTCCTCTTGAGGTATGCATTGAATCTTCCCTTCTCCTGACTTGTTCCAGCTTGCCAGCTTATTGAGGAGTTTCCCAAGGCTTAGTTGAGCCTTATTGAGTGCTTATTGAGATAAGGAGCAACCATTTTATCCATTTTGAGTGGATAAAAGCATATTGTAGAAGTCGTGGACAATTATGATAGCTTAAACACTTTTAGGTTTTAGGAGTTCAACTTTCAACTGAGCAAAGGTAGAAACTTAGCTATTTTGGTAAAATTTGAAGATTATCAAGACAAATAAAGCCAAATATATGGTCCACTTAGTATATACTAGACACAATTTACAATGTGGAATCAATATATATTATCTATTGCAAAGATTGTCATATATCAATTGAAATATGTAATCTAGCTCACTACAAGATGCATTCCTTTAGTAGCATACCAAAATGAGATGAAGAATACTTTCTCTCATCATTCATATAATTTTGGCTTAGCTTGTGTCTACTTCTAGCCCCTTGTTGGACATAACATCTATCCATGCTCATGATAGTCGCCATTGTCTCTGCATAGCAAGGCAATGCACTATTGGGATATTGGAAAAGTGTACAAATTATAAACCTTATTTAGAGTTGCAATCAAATTGTTTGTTGTAAATGTAGTAACCATGATGATGCATCAATGGATGAGACAATCCATTTCTATACCCATACAAAACTATGCAATGCAAGTAATAGAAAACATTCACATATGAGATATCTATCATATGCATTGAAGTCCTACCACAAAGCATCAAGTATTGTATTAGGAGGTCAAGTATTATAAAGAGTGAGCCATACTAATCAAAAGGGCACCCATAAGCCTCATCCTCCTAGTTGCTCTCCCTACTATTATACTTGCTATCAACCCTAGGAGCTGCAAGAAGTCTCTTCACCAAAGGCTACAATGCCATCAATAATATCAAGGTTACTAACAAATGATTAACATGGATTCCTAGAAGCCATGCATATATGCATCAATGGAACTATACCATATCTCCAAAGCTAGTCCTTGAGGAGGACACAATGCATCCAAAAGACTCTGCATGTAACCAACATTGCATTTCACACTAGTTTGAGGTAACATTCCTCTTCAGTTTCCATCCCTCTCCCTGCATCTCACAAGTAGTGTTGTAGTACATGCGAAGTGAAGTCTACACCCTACCTCTATGCCAATGCTAATCCATCAAAGAGACATAGAGAAGCTAAACCCCCCATAATGTCGAAGCATATATAAGAATAATACATCCATATGTTGCGATCCACCAATACAAGAATAAGAATGGCAGCACAAGTGCATAGAGAAAATATGAATTGAGAAAGAAATCAAACATTTGAAAATCACTTGAATGGAGATGCCAACAATCACTATCACCCATGTATGAACAAGGTCCTCCACTATAAATCTATGCACAATCTCCATATTCAAGCAAGTTGCATGCCTTTCTATCCATGAAGGGGAAAATCCTTGGATGCACATCATAGAAGACCAAAGGCAATTAGTACAAAATAACAAGGCAAGCATTGATTAGTTAGAGAACTTAAGGTGAGAATTCCAAACCACCCAAAAATCCACCTATGATAGATGCAAGATAAATGACCTATCTTGAGTGCCGAACATGTTGAAGAAACCCTGAGGCCATGATAGATGTGGCCCTCTATCACTTTGTTCCATGTTGGAAGACCATCTCTACCTAACGATGCATTCGTAGGAAGATTTAGAAGAATGAAGTTAATGACCTAAGACACAACATTTCTCCTCTTCTTATGTTCAATGCCAAGCTTATCTACTCTCAAAAAGAAGTTATGAATCTTGCCAAAGTCCTCATTTCTAATAGAAGATGCAAAATCCTTACCCATAAATAAATAATCAGTGATCCCAAATGCACAGAGAGTAGGATCACAATTGTGACTTGCATGTGGAGGAGAGCATGCAAGGAGCACACAACAGGATGTGCAAGGGTGTATAGACTAGTCCCCTATAGTATCAAAACAATCATAGGAGATTCTTTGAAATAAACCCCTCTTCGGACTCTCCTGTGAAAGTAAATCTATCAAGGACTCAACAAAGTCATCATGTACCCTAGTAATCAGTAACAAATGCAACACTTCAAGTGGAAATCCTTCTGTTTCAACCAAAAACAAAGGAATTCATTGAGTACCTACTGGTCTCTTTATGTTTCCCTGCTATGGCAACTCCTCCTTCCCTTTTGAGCCCTATCTATCCTCTCAAGCTCATCTAGAAGGAAAAAAAGACAATGGATTTATAAAGAATATAAGATAAAGGATTTCCCAAATATATATGTAACAAAGTTGACAATGAAAATTTCAAATGTCAAATTAGTCTTATGTCATACTTCCGAATGAGCCCCATCACCAACCTGCTTGAACTCATCAAATTTATGCTTCTTACGTGGCCAGATATTAAGCTTTGGCATATCCAACCACCATGGATATTGCTCAATTTCATACCTAGAAATCCCATCCATGTCATCTCCATACATAGTGCATTCCTTTTTTGTAATGTCAACCCATGACTTGCAAGATGCTAGCAATTCTATTTATCAACTTAAGATCTCTCAAGTGCAAGAAGTACCTATCATTGAAACATAAAAGAAAAAGATGTGCATTTACAATAGCATATCCACCAATCAAGGAGAGATAGAAAATAACAACAACAATTCACATATTGTAGTTTCATACCTGTAGAGCAAGCGATAAGAGGCTACATCTAGTTGACATTGTGCATGGCCATCATCCTTCTTTTGGGTCTTGTCCTTTGAGCCAACCTTCTTGGTAGTTCCAAAGATGTATTGTTTGTCCTCATAAAAAATTTGCAAGAAGTAATCATGCAGAGTGGGCTTGACAAGGACTAGAGAACTCCCCATAATTGTGGCTAATTTCACCTCATCCTCTAGTATCCTCAATGCATTTTTCTTTATCATATCTAACAACACCTCTCCAGATATACCAAAACTAACCCTAAGCTAAAAATTCAAAGAGCACATTCCATTTAGATTTTCAATTCAAAGGACTAGGCAAGATATTATGTTCTAAATTCAAAATTTGTGCTTTGAATCCCATGAACACTCTGTGTACTACTCTTGAGCTCTCAAGCATCCTCAACCATGTGCACATATCTTTTTGTCAATGGAAACTAATGAGATCACTATTAGGTTTCAACTTTTCAATGCCCACCATTGTCTCAAGGCCATCAAATCTCAAGGAGAATAAAGTCTCTCTCCACTCCCTTTAGAGTGAAGGATTGATTATGTTGAGAACATATGGATATGGCAAACGATCCAAGTAAGCAAAAAAGAGTATGAAAGCTAGAATCTAGCTCCACAAAGAAGCAAAAAGCTTACCTTTTACATATGATCATTGTATTTGCACTTCACATCTGTGAAAATCTCATATTCCTTGATCAAATTTTGGTCCTCGCTAAGTTTCTTCGTTGCCTCTCCAATCTTTAAACACCGTTCTTTCTAAAACTCAACCTACAAACCTAAATATTAGGAATGTTCAATCCTCAAATTTTAAAAAGGTTAGTGCACAAAATAGGGATACGTGATAAACTAATTTTTCCATGTCCTTTATCACCAGTGGATACCATGATGGGGAGCTTTTTGCCTCAAGCTTCTTCTTTGCCTTCAATGTCCTAGAAACTTGTGATGATTGTTCTTACAAGTATACTTTTATGTCATAGTCACATATGTTGGCAGCATTGACCAATGTGTCTTTGAGATTTGTAACTATGATTGCATGCTCATTCAAGCTTTAAGACAAAAAATATTAGAGCCAATATACAAGTTATACAATCCAATAATATATATGAACATTGTATGTAGTACTTACTCTTTCATGCCCAAAATTCTGGCAAGCAATGCAACCTCACAAAGCCTAGTGGGATCAATCATTGTGCTTACAACTCTCAAATATCATGGCCACACATCCTGATATTTCTTAGAGATAAGCTCTATCTAAGCCACTACATGATGATCCCCTTCTCAGACATAAAACTCCTTGTTTGAAAGAAATGCAAGATGCCTTTTGCCTTTCAATTTATGTTCAAACCCCCTATTCACATCCTACAAATGGGCATTCCAACTTGCACGGACTTCATTTTCCATCAAGTGCAATCTTTAGAATGAGACATATCACTCCTTCAACCATGCACCCTCAAGTATGGGTACATGCAGTAAAAAGGGATGGGTGGACATTTTGAAACATGTAGAATCTGACACTTGGACAATACATTGCCCCCTTTCCTGATCTCCATGGGGTCAGATTCGACACCCCAATTTTTTCCTTGTTGGCTTCACTAGAGCGTGCTAGAATTTGTTGTAAGTTCACAATTAGAGTACTCCTGTTGTATTCTAGTTGACACCTTTAATATAAATTAAACATCCAAAGAATAAAATAGTTTGATTCTCAAATCCTATGGCAACATGCTCTCGTGCAAGTGATAGATCTAGTTAGTTGATACTTGGGTGTCCATGAAATCATCATTATCATTATCAAGAGGCACATCACTAGCTCCACTTTGTTCTTGAGCTTGAACTCTTGGTGGTAAGAAATTGATACATGAATTAAAGGAAACAATTAAGAAAAATGCATGATTTTGACCATACATTTACCTTAATTGCATCCATTTGCAATCGTTTTCTTGCTTGTCTCTTTCGCTTAGGGGTGGAGCTCCAAGAGAGACACCAAGAAAAATGAGGAATCTACTGTAAGAAAATCTATCTTGTATAATCAATGAGCATGTTCTTCATAGTTTAATCAACCACAAGAAGAAAAACAACACCAATCTTCATGTAGCATCATATAGAAATTCTCACATGGATTTATCATGACAAAAATTCAACATATTCTTCATTGAATCCATCAAAACAAGAGAACACAAAGGAATGATCCACTTTGAATGGAAATCATCACATAGATTTCATCTATAATGTCTCGCTGCACGGCTCTCCACAACAACATGGAGGATGATAGAGAGAATGCACCCATCCCAATTGTTGAAGAGAGAAAGAAGAGCCTAGGTCAAGAATAGAGAGAAGCTTAGGAAGAAAAAGTAGCCAACCTAGAGAGCCAATTGGAGGGCATGTCAAGTTTGTTGGAGTCAATGTGGAGGAATATGCAAATGAAGGAAGAAGAAGAAGAAGAAGAAGAGAAAAATAGAAGAAAGCTAGAAGTGGAGTAGGGTTATAGAGAGTGGATGATACAACAATAAAAAGAAGAGAAGAGACATAAACTGCAAGAAGAGGTGGACAGATTGGTACATAGGTTAGCTAGAGAGGAAATGTCTAGGAGAGCTCAGGACACAAAGAAAGACAACGAGAAGGTAGATGAAGTAAGAAGCAAGAAAAATGACAAGAAGAGAGAATAGAGGCAAAAAAATGAGAAGAAAGAGGAGAGTGAGAGTTCAAAAGATGACTATGGCAAGTTCAAGATGCCCCAACCCACCAAGTACAAAGGAGAGAGAGACAGGTTGATTTTGAAAAAATGGATTGCAGAGGTAGATAGATACTTGAAGTATGCTAGGATCACTAAAGATAGGAAGGGAGAAGTGGTAGCCATCTACTTCGAGAAGGACATTGCTAGCTAGTATCTAGAGGAATAAGAGCAAGGATGCACTATCTTTTCATGGGAATAACTCCAAGAGGAACTCAAAGACTATTTTATCCAAAAGATGGAAAATTTCAAAGTTAAGAGATGAGTGGAGAAATCACAAACACAAGAAAAGATGAAAGATTTTGTTAGCAAGTAGTTACCCAACATGGACATTGACACAAAGTTACATGGTTTTCTATTTGGTACGCAAGAGTGGGCTAGGAGAGACATTGAAAGATAGGAACCAACTAGTTTAGCTAAACCCATGAGGATGGCTAAAAGATTGGTCGACCTAAAAGGGAGAAGGATAGCCCAAGGGAGTGAAGCTAGATTCAACACCAACCTTACCACCAAACCAACTCTTGGACCCCAAGACCCAATCCCCCTAGAGGCCCCATCTCAAATATTTGGAGTCAAATCTTAGGAATAACCCCACCCCATGTGCAATCAGCCTTGGTACCAAGAGGATTGGATTATGGGGAAACAACCACTACAAACTGACCTCGAGTACATCTTATAGGTCTGTTGGATCAAATACATCATGATGGGGACTCCAAGCCTCAACCACAAGGGTTAGATGTTTGAAGTGCAGGGGACCCCACTATCAAAATAGAAGCCCCATGGAAGATATAGCCTCAACAAGCAGGTCTAGGGTAGCAGTCACCAATGCTTATGGAGGAGAGGAGCCACAATCCCCACACATCTAGGAAATCCCCATTGAAAGTGAAGAGAGCCTAGACTACCAAAGAGTGGAGACAATTAGTACATGTCCCCAATACATAGTGGCTTGGGTAGCAGCAATACAACACTTATACCTCACGAGAAGAGTGAGTAAAGGTGATCAAGTAATCATGGTAGACACAAGAGCCAGCCACAACTTTATTACACTAGATTGTGCAGCTAAACATGAACTCAAACTATCTAAGGCTCCAAAAGGGCTAACAGCAACCTTTGTGCAAGGAGAAGCCAAGTTCAAACAAGTCTTTGCCGTGCAAGAGTGGAATCAGGTAAATGGAAAGCTAGACTCAACTTTCTAGTCATACCCATGGACGACTTTGAAGTTATTCTAGGCTTGGAGCTCTATGACAAATACATCATTGCAATGTTTGGGAAAGGAGTTAATGAAATGATGCTAGATATGCAAGAAGAGGGTATAAGAGTATCATGTGAAAGAATGCAACTCTCAGGAAGGACATTAATCAAAGTGCAGATGAAGGAGACCAAGCATGGAGTCTCATACCAAACTGCAAAGCTAGGACCTAATAAACTAGGAGTACCAATCCAAGTACCGCCTCAGCAAGTTACCGATAATCGGCCTCACATCATGACTTGTAGTACCAAACAAGTGGAGAATCAGTCAAGTGTAGGGAGATATGATATATTTATGCATGATCTAGACTTATCGAGCAGGAGGTTGTCAAGAAGCCCAACCCATGAGTTGGCAAACAAAGAAGTGGAAGCAATACATTAGGAATATGTGGATGTTATGCCAAATAAACTACCCAAAGGTTCACCACCCAAAAGAGAGATAGACCATAAGATCATCGAGCAAATCCCAAGGTAGTCCCACCAGTCCCATACCATATGAATCACACAAAACTCATGGAGCTAAAGAAACCATTACATGAATTAGAAGAGCAAGGATTCATTCAACCCAACAAGTCCCAATTTAGTGCCCCATTGTTGTTTATTAAGAAGAAGGGTAGGGGGCTTCGATTATGTGTAGACTATAGGGCTCTTAATGCGATCACCATCAAGAATAAGTATCCCATGACCTTGGTTGAAGACCTCTTAGATAGATTGCGTGGAGCCAAATATTTCAGTTGTATAGACGACCTTAGGTCAAGTTACCATCAAATCCATATAGCGGAGAAAGACATTCCCAAAATAGCTTTGAGTTGCTCGTCCTAGGGTTTGGACTAAGCAATGGGCCGGGTACCTTTTGTGGCCTAATGGATGGAATATTTTGGCTCGAGATAGATTTCTTGATCATTATCTACAGAGATGACCTCCTAGTGTGTAGCAAAACCCTAGAGGAACACAAGAAACACTTAAGATTAGTCTTTCAGAAGCAAAGACAACACAAACTGTATGTCAAACCTAAAAAAATGTGGGTTTGCAATAAAGGAGTTAGAATTCCTAGGGTTCATTTGAGGCAAGGAAGGCATCAAAGTAGACCCCAAGAAAGTAGAGGCAATGAAGAATTGGCCTATGCTAAAGACTGTGAGAGAAGTTTGAGAATTCCTAGGGTTCATGGTGTTTTGTAGAAGATTCATCAAGGACTACAACATGGTAACCACCTCATTATTCCATTTAACCAAAGGAGATGGAAATTTCACATGGGAAAGTGAGCAACAAGCCACTTTTGAGCTGATGAAAAATGTATGAGTTAAACTACTATACTTAAAGTGCCAAACTTTACCAAATCCTTCAAAATCTCCACAGATGCATCGAATTATGGCATTGGGGGAGTGTTGGTGCAAGATGGGCACCCTATAGCTTATGAATCCAAGAAGTTCACACATATATAAACTAGATGGAGCACACATGAGAAGGAAATGCTAGTAGTAGTGATTTATTTACTTAGAAATTAGAAGTATTATGTACAAGACAAACACATAGTTGTATTCTATTGGGACAAAAAACGGATCCAACACTAGCTCTAGGGCTCTAGCCGCTTAGGCCTCCTACACTTACCTAAACAACCCCTAGAGCCTCGTGGCTAGGAGCATGTAAACACTATAAAATGATTTACCCAAAGAATGCATTTGTAGATAAAATCTTTAGATCATAGTCCAACATGATGCCCTTCCTGACTCCAAGCAATTGGAGTACCCAAACATAATGGTGTCTAGCACCTTATAACAAAAACAAAGAAATCACCCCCTAGCTTATCAATGTGGTCCCACTAACGGCTCTCTTACACCCTAGGGATTAGCCCCAAGATGTGGAATTTCAACATAAAGTACATACTCAACTTAGTCCTCTCTTTTAATGAAATGTTTCAAAAGATAATTCAATCCTTACCGCATCAGCTTCAAAGAAAACAATTTAACTAGACCTATGGTTTAGGGAACCTTGCACTCAATGTGGATCAATCACTCGAAAACAAGTGAAATGCATCCAAGAGATGATTCTCTTAATACCACGCATATGGAAATGCGGATACAAAGTGAATGCCTCTAAGTGCACAAACAAATAAACCTATAGATCAAACAGTATGGATGTGCACAAGAAATTCTTTTCATGACTTCACTTTAATGGAGTGCATCATCACTAAGGCAGCAGCGAAATAATCCCTGCTACTACTCTTGTTTTAGAGACTTAGAATAATCAGATCCTATATGTCAAGATATGCATAAAATCAAAATTTCAATGATATTCAACTCTTGCAATTCCTTTTTCCCTATCGTTTATGATTTTACATTCAATGGTAGGTGTAAAGGGTATTTTTAATGTGTTGTTTATATGTATGCACTATGACATAAAGAATGGAAATAAGCTGAACACTATAAGAACCATGAAACCTCATAAAACCCTCAATCTCCCAAAATCTCGTAATTTTTACATTGTGGATTTTTTAAAGTTTTTATTTTAATTATATGAATAGCAAGAACCAACTAAGAATTCTAAAATTTTAAGCAATGGAAATCATGTTTAAATAGTTTAAACCATTTTTTACAATATGCACAAAAGAATCGTCATAAAACATCAAAATCAAGCACTTACACGATTAATTTCATACAAATCCACACAGCTTTTAAAGTTGAGAAGTTGTTGATGCTCTTCTATGGCTGCTGACGCATCCCCAACCTTCAATCTATGCTTCATAACACTTCAACATCATTACATGTCCAAAATCTTTCATCTCAACATCCCCTCTCTCACATAGAATAGTCATGAGAACAAGGTGCAGAGAGGAGAGGGAAAGAGAAGAGACAAAGATTGAAAAATGAGAATTCCATTTCTTACATCATTTCTCATGTGCATACATTCAAAATGAAGAGCCTCGCACGTAGATCAAAGCCTTGCCTTCCATCATTGATGATCTTGCTCAACGCGAAGAGACATCTTGATCCAAATCAAAAGGGCACAAAAAAACTGTGTCCCCCCTCCTTCATGCTAAATTTGTTATTTTTTAAAGCCTCTAAGGCTTAAATATTAAACATAAAATTAATTAGTTTGAGTTTCGTGTGTTTATACTTCCCGCCAAAAAGTGGTTTTGACCTTGTTGGAGGGGTAAATGGCCTCCAAATTTTGATCTATTTAAATAGCTAGCTTCATGGCATTGGACATTCTTCATGCACTTTTTGGCTCCTAAATTCAATAGCCGCTTCATAGCACCATATCTTGCGACCAATAAATTGGGGGTCAAATGACCTCCAATCGACAAATGGAGACTTGTGTTGAATTCTTAGCATCAAAATACATTTAGGAAAACTACAACTCCATGATCCACTCTCTAATCATTTTCCATGAAAATTTGCTATTTTATGCCTCTCAAGGCCACTTTTATGCTCTAAATCGACTCATTAATATAGTTTATGGTTAGCATTGTGTTGACTCCAATCTTCATACCCCTAGACCCCAAAGAATGAGATAATATAGGATAGACTAATATGGGTAAGAATTATAACAAACTTTTAGTGTTTTCTTAGTTCACTTTTTGTTATTTCATTTTGAGAGGAGCTAAGAAGTACCCCTCTATAACCTCATGCTCTAGTTTGAGCTTTCTGCATCGATCATCTAATTATAGAAAAAAAATTACTTACCAAAGTAATTGAGATCTCTTTTGTGTAGGCTTTTGATTGCTTTTGGCTTGTGCCCCATTTTTTTGCCTTTAAAAGTGAATCAAACTCCCTTATTCTACTCATTTCAGGATCATCGCACAAAAATCCACTCTCATTGGTAACCATGGGATGGGTGACTCACCTGTTGAATCCACGAACTAACCTATACATAAAGAAACCATAAAGAGCATCAAGCTACTTCAAAGAAGAATACTCAACAAAACACAAACACAGCTCTCACCCTACCCCCTTGACAACATCAAGGCATGAAAATCCACAAGGGATAGGCTAAGTATAATCTGACAAATATCTAGAGCCAGTTGTTAACCAACTAGCTCCAACACAAACTAGCTAAAAAGAACCATCAAAGGAGTCATCCTAAGTGGTGGTCTGCTGACTTGCCTACCTAAGCTAGGTCAACTGGTCCAAAAACTCCTACTAGGCAAGGACTCCTATAGTATCGACTTGCATTTCTAGATACTTTTAATTTATCTTTTTTATACTTTAGGACTTCATACTCGAGCATATGAAAAGGAGGGGGTTGAGCGTATTATGGCCTAAGGGGAATATGGCCTCAATCTCAAGTCCTATCTTGGCATCCAAGAACCTACCAAGCTCTTGCAAGGTGACACTAAAACCTTTTCTTTTACTCACTTTTATTTTTTCTCCAACCATCCTTATTCATTTTTCGACTAAATGTCACCCTAGAAAGATAAGGCATCGGCCTCGCAAACCTACCAGATCTATGCTTAAACTCATCCCAGGAACCTACCAGATCTTTGCAAGGTAATGATCATCTGCTAGGAAGGTATGATCATTACCTTGCAAAGATACCTTCCTATTTTATAGCCTTTAGATATATTCATTGTTTCTTCTCTTTCTTTTATTTGGAAGGTTGCTCTATCTTGCTTACAACTAATAAAAACTTCTAGAAATAGTTGCCTAGTAGGCTAATAAGACAAGATCACTAGGACTACTCTCTATAGGAGGCGAACAACTACTCAAACCTCCCTAGACACACATAGCCTAAACTTTGGGACTTCACTCCTTGACTTGTCGATCCCCAAAAGAAGAAAATTTTCCACATAACACATAGATATATATAGCACAAATTGAAAGAACTCATAAAGGAAGGACATCACTTGGACTTAACTACAAGAAGCTTCGCTGCAATAAGAGGCTCACTCTAGGTACTCCATCAAATCTATTTAGTGTAGCACTAAGACAAGAAATCATTAACCGCACCCACACCAAACAAACACATTGGCCCTCTTGGCCTTATAAAATCAACTAATACACTGCAAAAGAAACGGCCCTCTTGGCCTAATAAAAACAAAACTATAAAGCACACCATACAACATCTTATGGTTGAAAAAAAACCCTTAGTCCCCACATAAGTCATATTGAAATACAACACAAAACCAAGGGATGGGGTGCTTAGGCCCTATACTAAATGTGTCAGATTATTAGCTAGGCCTCTTGCATAAATAGCAAGGGGTGTCTTATGAATATGTAGTTTAATGATCCTATGCGTCCATGAAATAATAGAAAGATGGTCAAGTGCCACCTAACTCATCACCCATACTAAACAACGGTAGCCATAACAAGACATGTTAGCAAGCAATTACCACAGTAGTCCTAGGCTAATAAGATTAGGCAATTCTAATAACCCCTCAAGATCACAGTTGAGAAATATATCATTGATAGCGTAATTTGCCAACGAATCTACAAAGTAGTTCCACTGACGAGGAACTAGATGACAAGTCACTATCTCAAATATCTCAACTATATCCAAGGTTGCGCGATGATATCTCAACTATATCGAAGGCTATATTCAATTAGTTGATCACTAACTACGAGTCGCCTTTCACCAATAACGACAAACATCACCATGTCAGGCTATATTCAACACCATGATTAAGGCCTTATATTTTGCCATGCTATTAGTAAAAGATGTGCCTAAATAAACTTCCATTTTCATAAGGACTCTATATCAAGGGTCTTTAATAACCATTTCGACACTCACATGTTTAGTGGACCCTCGTAAAACTTCACCAAAATACAAAGTATAGACCCATCCTTCATTGATAAGCCACGCCATACCGATTAGCCTACTCGTATTATGATAGTCAAAGTTGAGCTAAGAGAGAGGATGTATGATATGTATAATCTCTCCTTCCTCACTAAACTCGATAGGGATGCTAATAAGAATCCTATGACAATGGTGACAATAGACCTTAATATCCCATATAAAAGATTCGTCTTGCCACTCCATAATGTGATAACTATTACTCCACTAGATCACTCGACCTTGGTGGTAATGCTACTCTAAATATAGATGTTTCAAATAAGGAAAGATTCTATCCATCAAATTGCCTTGACACCTACTACAAGTTTAATCTAGATTCTAGAAGACGTGCAAAGGTACTAAGTCCAACGTCAGCCCCTATACATAATAGGGCTTCAACTTATTAAAGTTTACTTTATTTTTAAACTTCCTTGTAAATCTACTAAAAGAGATGTAGAGCCATTCTTTTCTATACAAATAATCTTATAAGGACCATCCCATTTGGGTTCCAATTTGCCAGAAAATAACTCGTGATATACATCACAACATAAAACCAACTAGCCCTTCACAAATTTATATTGTTTAGCATGAAGATCATGAAGCACTTTCACCATTTTCTTCCCTACCTCTTGATGTAACAAAGCCTATAATTGAATCTCATCAAGATGCTAGGGAGGTCAATCTTTCTTACAATGATTCCTCTTCACCCAAAGAATAGTTCAGTACAAACCTCACAGTAGGTAACTCAATTTCGGAGGGCAAGCTTGACACACTCTTTCCCATATACCAACTTAAATGGGGTGTGACATTTTGCTCTTTTAAATGTGATATTATAAGCCCAAATAGCCACATAAAGTTTCTTGTCTTACTCACACTTACCCTCAAATACAATCTTGAATAAAATCCCTATAAGTTGCTTGTTGGTACTCTCTACTTGTCCATTTTCTTGGGGATTATATGGGTTAGTTTTATTATGTTTAATTTTCAAAGCTTTAGTTAAGGCTTCAATGATCTTATTTAAAAAGTGTGTCCCATGGTGTCGAACACTAGTTCTTTAGGTAGATCGAAACGGTAAACTATTTGACCATAATGAAACTGGTTGTTTCATTGTCATTATCCTTCATCATAGCTTGAGCTTTAGACCATTTCGTAAAGTATTTCATAGCCACAATGATATAACTCTTCTGCATAGTAGATGAAGGGTGCACAAGTCTCACAAAATCGATACCCCACTTCTCAAAGGTCAGAGTCATAAGAATAGGATTAAGTGATCGCTTACGATTTTCCCTAGCATTATGTCTCTGACAGTCATCATGATGCTAACATATATAAAAGCATCTTGAAAAACCGTCAGCCAAAAATAATTAGCATGTAAAGCTTTATGGGCAGTAAGTTGTCTAGCGAAATGGCCTCCACATGTTGAATCGTGACATTTCTCTAGAATAAAGGGTACTTCACGTACTACACAACAACAATAAACATCATCCATGCCTTTCCTATAAAAAACACCCGCTATTATTGAAAAGCAAAGTGCTTGTTGCTTAATCTTCCTCTTCTCAGATTTAGAATGATTTTCCACTAGGTTTCTTGTTGATAGTTAATGCATGATAGACACATATCATAACAGAATAGAAGCTACATCAATTTTGTATAAATCCTCACAGTCGCTAATATCATCCCACTCTTCCTTAGGCTCACCAAAATCTACTAGGCACTCTACAATACCCTACAGTTTTGGTCACTTGCTCCTAATCTCATAATCAAAGTCCTACAAAAAAATCAACCATTTTGCTAGGCAATCGGGGGGTTGAAGCTTATTCAATAAAATAAGGGCAATCCCTCTGCTTTGGTGAAGAACACTACCTCCTCATAAAGAATATGATGTCTAAACTTCTTAGTGGAAAACATTGTAGTTGAGCAAACCTTCTCCAAATAGCCATAACAAAGCTTTGAATTTTCCAACTTCTGGCTTGCGAATGCAACAATATGATAAAGATGTGTCTTCCAAATTTGGGATAGGTAACAAACAACTAATACTACACCTTGTGGCGGTCATGAATATACAAAAAACCTCACCCCTTTATGGAGCTTTTAAAATCGGTGCTTTAGATAATTCCATTTTGACATCATTAAACACCACTTTGAATGCTTCTGTCCATTCAAAAACACAGCTATGAGATAAAAGATTGGTCAAGGGTAATGAGCATTTAACCAATAAATTAATGAATTGATGATAATGCCCCATAGTTGAAACAAAACTATTGAATTTCCCTACGGCAAGTGGGTGGGCTTCTAAGGCCACAATAACAACCACCTTTTCACGTGGTCAGGGTGGCAATACTAGCCACACTCACAACATGATCCGATAACAAACCATAAGGCACCCCGAATACACACTTTCGAGGATTCAACACTATGAAATATTTACGATATCACTCAAAGCATGCACGTAGAACAATCAACTATCTATGATGGATCATAGTAGCCACCCCCAAATCATCTATGA
Source organism: Lygodium microphyllum (assembly GCF_053477565.2). Taxonomy (NCBI): domain Eukaryota; kingdom Viridiplantae; phylum Streptophyta; class Polypodiopsida; order Schizaeales; family Lygodiaceae; genus Lygodium; species Lygodium microphyllum. The sequence goes on from NC_141137.1 coordinate 22,610,959, forward strand.
GAACCTTCAGCTCTTCAGTGGATATATTGGCAAATGTCTTGTCAGCCATTCTTTGCCAAGACGAAGGAGCATTACATAGACTAAAAGCCATCATATAGTACGCAAAAGTACCAAAAATTATAATGAACATCATCTTCAACTTATCCTCTTTGACAATGACCATCTGTTTATAACCCATGAAACAATCCATGAAAGAGTATATCTCTCACCCTACCAACTAATCTAAAATCTGATTGATAAAGGGCAAAGGATAATAGTCTTTCACCATTAGTTTGTTCAATTCCTTAAAATCAATACACAAGTAGATTTGATTGTTCTTTTTCTTCCTTATAACCACAAATGAGTATAATTCTATAAGTTCAATGGGAAAGATCAAACCAGACTCCCTTAAATGCATCAATTTCTCAAAAAAGAGGCTCTCTCAACTCAATTGGCATACGTCTAACATTCTTCCTTACTGGCTTACTACCTTCTTTCAATGGGATTGTATGCATGGCAACAACAAAGGGGGGAATCCCCTTCAGTTCATCATAACTCTATGCAAATATATTCCTAAATTCTTGTAGGAGTATTATATAATGTGCATGCTCATCAACAAATAATATAGTGCTGAGTTTAATAAAGCGAGGATCATTGGGAGTCTCAAGATCGAGCTCTATCACATTAGAATCAGGAGTCCTATCCTTTGACTCTATTAGCTCATTTAAACATACTTGATAAACCTCCTTAGTGGTAGAACCCTATTAAGAATCATTGGAACTTGAGTTCCAATAGTTGAAGTTCCCTCAAGTGCCTCCCATTCTATAGTGGAAGGTCATTCCCTTTCATCCCAAGGGCACTCAAAGTATGTATCCAAAATTATTTTCTTTAACCCATGCCAAAAAATCAGTCGGCGAGCTAGAATATCCACCAAACAATTGGAATGTAATATCCATGGACGTCCAAGCAACAATAGATAGCTTGCCCTCCTAGCAAATCGGATAACATGAAAGTCAAGGATGCACTCAATGTTAGCAACCATCACATGCACTTGTGTTACCATTCCTTTCTGTTGTCTTAGGCTATCATCAGCCATTTTTAAAACCATCATGATATCCTTTTGAATTGGTAGGCCTAGCCTCTCTATTAAATCCATACTCATAATGTTTATGGATGAGCTGAGGTCTACCATTGCATTGTCTATCAAGATTTCATCAACATATGCCTACACCCTAGGGTAGTACTTATCTACATGATCCTATGATTTACAATCCACTCGATGGACACCAAAAGGTTCTATGACATAACCCAACAAACGGTCAATGATAGTTGGATTGGTTGTAGTAGATTCACATCCATTTTTACTTCACAAAGCATGTTTGATAGGTCAAACTCACAAAAGTTTGCCACTACTCTCTTCCCTTTTCACACAAACTGCTCTTTTGTCTTCTTAATAACCTTAGTATCCTCCTTTTCTTTCAATTTCCATTTTCTTTTGATCACAGGCTCCTCCAAAACATCCTCATTTTCAAGAGGATCCGCTTGGGCGTCCAACACCTTCTTGTCATCCCTACTAGGTTTAGGATTAACTTTGCTTGCACTAGGGTCATCTTTCTGAGCATCTTTCACTTTCTGACCCCTAGGTACTACCCTAACATTGTTAGGAGATAAACTCTTACTGATTGGCAAAGTTTCAACCAAACTAGTCTATTGGGCATTTCCTCAAGTATGGCTTTATTCCTTTGCAAAATTTGCTTAGGGATCTCTTCTTTAGCATGCAAATGCTAAAATTTGAATTTGATATGAAAGACTTAGGTGAATTGAAGTATTTCTTAGATATTGAGGTGATCAAAGCCAAAAATGGGTTATGGCTTATGCAAAAACACTATGCCATAGAAATGCTAAAGAAATATGCATTTTTGAATGTATGGCTGAATGTAAACCATTGGATACACCTTTGATCAGAATGTCAAGTTGGACATTAGAATTGGAGCTGAAATTGATGATGTAACTATGTACAAGCATATGGTTGGAAGCTTGATCTATTTAACCATCACTAGGCCTGATTTGAGTTATGCAGTTGGCTCATAAGTCAATTCATGTAAAAGCCCAAGAAGGTCCTAAAACTCATTGGTTACACAAATGCGGATTGGGCAATATGCTCATATGATCATAGAACTTGGTTATGTTTTCTGGATTTGGAAGTGGAATGATCAGCTGGAGCAACAAGAAACAACCTACAGTTGCATTGTCTAGCACCGAGGAAGGAAAAGTACAAGGGTTTTGCATTGGCAACATGTGAGATTGCATGGCTGCTCAATCTTATTGTTGATTTGGACATACATGTAGATGCTCCAGTGACTTTGTTATGCGACAATCTCAGTAGTGTACTCCTGGCAACAAATCTAGTGTATCATGCCAGGACTAAACACATTGAGATACACTACCATTTTATTAGAGAGATAGTTCTTGCAAGAAAAGTAGACCTTATGTATGTAAAGAAGGATGAGTAGATAGTAGATATCTTTACCAAGTCTTTGGGTAAAGATAAGTTTAGTCGATTTCGACAACTACTTGGTATATAGTTTTTGTCTTGAGCTTGAGGGGGATTGTTGAGACTTCAAGCTCATTATCTTGTGTGTAATCGATAGTATCTTAGCTGTGTCCAATTGTACATTTGTTGAACATTCAATAAGTTAGGTTAGTCAGTGTGACCTAGTCTTGGTTAGTGAAACCTAGTGTATAACTTACTCTTTAGTAAGTGGAGAAGTACAATGGAACAATGAATGGAAGATAGAGAGAATGACTGAGCTCTCTGTTGTTATACACACACTCTCTCTCTCTCTCTCTCTCTCTCTCTCTCTCTCTCTCTCTCTCTCTCTCTCTCTCTCTCTCTCTCTCTCTCTCTCTCTCTCTCTCTCTCTCTCTCTCTCTCTCTCTCTCTCTCAACAAAACATGTAACCATAGAGTTGCTCATAAGGTATCTTTTCATGTATTCTTGCTATAGGTGTTCTATTCATGACATAGTCAGCCTAAGTGCTCCTTCTGTCGAGTAAGACAAAGGTATGTCCTCATTCAACGTGGCCTTGGTTGCCTCCATAACCACCCTATTCTTTCTTTTAGCCACACCATTCTACTAAGGAGGATAGTTGCAAGTCAAGTGCCTCCTCATCCCATGCTTTGCTAAGTATCTATCAAAATCCTCTGACATGTACTCTCCACCACCATGAAACTATAAGCATGAGATATAACAAATAATCTATTTTTTTGCATGAGCTTAAAATTTCATAAAGTTGTCCAAAACCTCATCCTTATGCGTTAGGATGTATACCCATGTGTACCTACTATAATCATCCACAAAGGTCACATAGTATCTAGACCCACCAAGTGATACGTTATGAGCAAGTCCCCAAACATCTAAGTGCACAAGCTCTAAAGGCCTGGTGCTATTCCATGTATTCTTGACAAAGGGAAACTTGGCATGTTTTCGAAACTATCATGGTAAGCATACATGTCCCAAATCGGCATACTTAAACCTTGCTAGCCATATAACAAGTTGCTTATGTTACATAGTTTTTAGCTTTTGGATATTTATATGTCCAATCCATTTATCCCATATATCAATGTCTCAGATACTTACCCTATCATGAGCAAACATAGCAACATTTAACTCAGGGATGTTTGCATCTAATGTAAACATCATATCATGTTTATGGCCTTCATTAACCAACTTACATCCTCTGCCATACATCTCTATGAAGCAACCATCTCTATTAAATCATAAATGCAGGTCAGCAGAACCACAACAAATAACAAAATCTTGGTGATTGACAAAACATGCAAGACATCATGCAATTTACTTTTTCTACCAACAGGCATAACCAAAGGAACAATCCTTGTGTGTGTTGTGTCATGCTGAGAATCATCTCTAGTGTATACACAGCTACTATCACATGTTTTCAGCTAAACAAACCACTCGCCATGTCAAAATCTATATACAATATATCATCAGGCTTTTATTGCTCCTTGCCCTTGTTCCGTATATAAGACATAGCAAACAATCTCTCACCAGTCTTAGGCTCTGCATGACTAGATGATGCATAGTGATCCTGTTGTCTACCCTTCTAATCAGCCTGCCTCTTCTAGTAATCTTTTGCAATGTAGCCATGCTTGCAACAGTAATGGCAATATTTATCCTCGTTTGCATTTTCATGAGTAGATTGAGTGTGCCAGGATCATCTAACCCCCTAGAGTGAGATCTTTCCCTTGCACAAGAGTATCCACTACCTCTACCAACAAATCCCTGCTGACTCTGCCCATAGATTGAGATCTCTCCCTCGCACGGAAGTATCCACCACCTCTACTAGCAAATCCCTATTGACTCTGCCTGTGCTGAGATGCATGTTGCTAGGTTCCCTTGCCATGGCTAGAACCTCCGCCATGATGACCACATCCTTGCTGATTAGAGTAAAATGTTGCATCTCTATTTTTAGAGCTACTCAAGCCCGTAGTTAAACCCAATTTGACTTCTTCATGCATAAGTAAGGATACCAATGCATTAAAGTCAACCATTTCAACCCTGACTAAAATTAACATATAAAAAAACTTGTATTCAGGCCCTAGACCATCTACCTCAGTCCCAATGGATGCTAGTTGATCTGCAATAGTCTTTATCTCAATCACATAGTCTTGGATGGATTGTCCTTTCCTATCCATCATGTTAAACTTCTACTTCAATTGTATTTTTCTAGCACTAGTGGTAGTATCACAATGTCTCATCAGAATACCCCATTCATCCTTAGGTGAGTTGCAACTCATTATTTGCATAACCATAGCATAAAAAATACATAGGGATAGCCAATGTAGTATCCTTCAAGCTCTTTCCATCCAAACTCGATGTGCCTTAAGATGATTAGCTATTGGATTATTTTTGGGAAGCATAGGCTCAGCTTCCGTACCTATAACCAAGTCCCAATAACCTTTTTCGATGAGAAAATTCTCCATTCTCAACTTACAAATAGCATAGTTATTGTTATCTAACTTCTTACCCACTATTTGTGTAATGTTGTCAGTCCTATCAACATTTGTGATACTGCAACTCTATGTATTCAATGCAATCTTAAAATAAACAGTGCTTGACTCCTTGCAAACAAATAGTCTTTTTAATGAGTCACTACTTACATATATTTAAGCAAAACTTATACATTCTAAACGTATTCTAGTTCATCTCATTTCAATCAAATAGTATACATCAATAGCTTAGTTAAAGCCCCCAAAATTTTAGCCAATTTGCATAGGCATACCATCTTGCCAAATAGTCCTATAGTATAGAGTTGTAATATCTCTATAATAAAATATTGAAAGTTTCATTTAAAAAATACTTCATTAAGTAGCATAAGTATTTCCACGACACTAATGTGCATTTTGTCTGAAATTCAGTGCCTACATCATTAATGTTTGAAATCAGACACACAAATTTTAAGCAAGAGAGGCCAGCATACACCCTTGTCAGCAAGAGTTGAAAGAACAATGCAACAAATGACATCAGTGATCTTGGTGGAACACATTGCATGTTGTATTTCTACATCTTCAAACACACCATTTTCCAAATCTCTGAAAAGCTTGATTTGCTTAAACATACAGTGTAATCAATAACATCCTTCTACTATGTAAACAATATATGTTGGTTTTGGTCATTTTGTGTTACACATATAAGAGCAATTTCCTCTATAAAATTGTAGCATCAAGGTTGCAGCAATATGCATCAGAGGATTAGGCTTGTGTGATCAGCAAAGAATGACTCTAAAGGTGCTTAAGCAATTGAAGCTTTTGCCAATTCTATTTTGCCCACTAAACTGGGTCCCATGAGCATAAATTTGGCAACAGGGTGATTCGAATTAGCAAGCCTAGCTTGTGACCTCTGTAAGGCATTTGCAACTAATTTCACTACCTAATCTTATCCAACAACCCTCTTTAGAAGCACATGCTACAATCCTACAAATGCTATGACCAGACCATTGTTGTAAAGGCCTCTGTGTCAATCTGATTCCTCTATTGGCCTACCAAAGCAACAAAAAAATATGTGGAAGAAGCTCTTATGTTTACAAGAGAGTGAGAGATAGACAGGACTCAAGCCCAAGACTCATGCCTAGCAACAATCCTAAAACCCCATATATGCTAAAAGATCATTTAAAGTGAGCATTATTTGCTATCTACATAAAGCTTTGGCTTATGAAAGTCTAGAGACACACACCCCTTTAGTCAAAAGTATTTCAAGGCTTGATCCTTTCATCTTGGCATTTCGATTCCATGTTTTGATCTTTGTGAGAAATCTCATTGGGCCCTGAAGTAGTTCAAAAAATGGCTGTGGGAAGCAGCAAAGCTAACAAGAAGGCCATTGAGGTTCAATGTCAGTACTTTTGTGGGGATCATCATGGTCAACAAGTTGCTGATGGTTGTCCATGGCTTTAGTTTTGCAATGACATTAACAATAACCCTCATGAATTTTGTGCCTCAGTGGCTTGGTTACATTTAGCACACAATTTTGCTTGCATTTGAGATTATGAAGTTAGCTCTGATACCATATTCAAGCATAGAGAGAGACATACAAAGGGGCTAAAACTCAGAGTAATACATTCTCTTCTTCGCTTCATTATTCACCACACACCCAAAATCAAAGTGCAACTCAACTAGATCTAAAGTGACCGTGCACTCTAACTAGAGTCAGCCTGTAACCTGACTTATTTACAAACCACACACTAGTGACAACTAAGGACCCAACCATTATGTCAATATTTGGATAAGGTATGATGGACAAAGCTTGCATAACTGTCAACAAAACTCAATTCTGCAATCCCTTGAATAACTCGCAACACCAACAATAACTCGCAAAATATTAGCTCCTACACCCTAGAATAAAGACTTAACACCCTCTTTTTGAATGATCTAATAAAAGCAATCAATCTTGAGTATTTCAATGCTTCTTCAAATATCATCATCATCATACGATGCCTCACCATATCAATGGGGTAGAAGGCCAAACCAACACTAGTAATGATACTCCTACCAATCAAAAAACTTGCCAAAGAAAAAAATCTTCAAGACTACCAATAAGTAGAACTGGCTTTAGAGATTTGTACATTCCAAAATATAGACCACGGTATACAACACTTCCAACACAATAAATGTTGAATTAATGTAAAGCCTTAGAAAGCGTTGCTCCCACCATAGCCCCTACCATTTCTCTTTTGGGTAGTCTTCGTTTGTTTTCATGCTTTTGGTTTCATGCAATGTGTCCTATCCAAAAAACATGTTTTGAAGATAAACTCCATGCTCAATCACACATGATTTGAGAAGAAGTGCAAAGTGGAGCCCATGCCATGCAATCACACAATCAATGAAATACATGAAAAGATGAATGCACTGAAGCATTAGTGCCTAGCCTTTTTCCAACCACCCATGTGCCATGCAAAATGCAAACATAATTCCTTGATTAAATTACAATGCTTAACCTCACCTCTCATCACTTAGTGGAAAAAATATGTTGCACTCCTCTCCACCTACTCACCAAAACTCACAATCACTCAACAAATAATGGTCCTCAAAATGTTGACCAAATAAAAAGCCCATTACAACTAGAGTCGTCCTTCACAACCCTCAAACTCACCCAACCACCTTTCTCCTCATCCTAAGGTTCATAATTCAGTGATGGAAATCCCAATTCCTCATGCATGCAAATAATAGTGTGTGCACAATGAAGGCATGCTCTCATGTGTGTGTGCATTTAAGATTTACTACATATAGATGCAATGGGCATCATGCTGTCTAGTGCTCAATGATGGTACAAAGAGTGCATTAACCCAACCCATGGCATGGAAGTAATTGAAAAAGCCAGTACTTGACCTTCAAGTGCAATGTAACTAACAAGTACAACATGAAATGCTCATAAATCCATAATCCTATGAAGTGAAAATATATCAGACATAAAATATATATGACTAATTCAGGATGTCCAGCAGCTTCAATTAAAATCCAACTCCAATCTATTTAAATCACCACCAATCTTGACCAAGATAATCAAGTTCTCAAGCACGACAAATCCAAACTAATGATGAAAACCATTCCTAGTCTAAATAAACATAAAACTTTAACTAGAAAACAACAATAAAATGAGTCATGTAAACAATCAAACACTAAAAATCCTACCTACAACATACAACTCTACGGGTTTTTAGATTATCCAAAAACGTGTGATAGCATGCTCAAAAAATTAGCAATATCAACATACCATGGAACCTGAGTTGTCACAATAAAAAGTGATACATCATGCAAATCATCCTCCACACCTTCTTTCTAATCTGACGTTAATAATCATGAAAGATGATCTACTAGAATATGAGCTCTTATTGAGTCATTAGCATGTTAGAGCTGGAATCCAACTTTAGCGATTTCGATTAAAAACAACATGGACATGTGCATTTTGGAGATGCGCCTAAAACTGAGAACCAAGATGAGTAATTATTTGAAAACCAAACTTCTAAAATAATAACATCCAATAAATAATTATCCTAGATACTTTTGCTTTATTAAGAAAATAGTTTAATGCTTCATGATTAATATAGATAGTAAATTTATGTCCTAATAAATAATGGCAAATTTTCTCCACTACAAATACCATTGATAAGCATTCTTTCTCAATAGTGGTATAATTCCTTTTTGCATCACTTATATTTCGACTTGCATAATAAATTGGATGATCCACCTTATTGTTATCTACTTGATATAAAAAAACTCCCACAATAGACATAGATACATCGATATGAATGTGAAATTCATTTGTCCAATCTTTGGGTGCTAATAATGGTCCCTCAATTAACTTTTGTTTAAGGAGCTCAAAGGCTACCTTGATAAGCATCATCCAAATTAAAAGAGTATTCTTTCATAACAAATTTGTTAGGAGCGATGCCTCTTTTGCAAAATCCAAAATAAAACTGTAATATTTTCACGCAATAAAAGTTAGTTGGTTACTTCGAAAGTTAGTTAGTCAATTAATAAGTTAGTAAGATTACTAACTAAAGACTAACTAAGGTAAAAACTAACTAACATTAATAACTAATAATTTTTATTTAATTAAAATATATTTTAAAATAAATCGAGAGTCGTAATCTGATATTTTTCTCGGATTGACAAGGACTGTAGCCACCCTTCACGGAAGTTACAATGTGAACGAGACTTATGAGCCATATTAATTACTAATATTAATGTGTATAGTTTGGATGGTCCAAAAATATTAGATTTTTGGGAAAAAAAACTAGTATATTTTAGATATTATCCTAAAACGATAGAACTAAAAGTTATTTAAAAAGAAAAGACAAGTGATGTTTTAGTTAGTTTTGGAGATTTTATAAAAAGAAAAACAAAGAAAAGTGACTGGCGAAATCATCCGTGCCGTGATCGCAGTCTACAAGCAGTAGACAACACTTCGAACATAGAAAAGAAGAAGGAGTGAACTGAGAGCTTTCTAACCAAGCGTCTTGAGGTTTTACTCCCCTTTTGGAGCCAATGCAACCATCAAATTTATGATCTGAGCATCAAATCACTGAGTCTTCTAAGAACCCCTCCACTCTTGTTCTCAGCCTTATCCCCTCCTCTCTAATTCATTATAAATACGAGGCATGGGGAGGCACAAGGGAGCATAATGAGACCTCGAGATACTGGAAGAGAGAGGTAGAGAGAGGATACCCCTCCGAGAGAGAGAGAGAGAGAGAGAGAGAGAGAGAAAGAGATAAGAGTTATCCCAAGAGGCTGCACAATTCTCTCTATCTTGATCCTCGACTTATCCATCTTCTTTTACGCTCTCCCATCTCAAATCTATTTTTGTCTTTTTAATCTCTTGAATCTACTTGTGGACGATAGCCTCCAAGCGAAGAATGTTGCGTACAGATGGCAATTCTACAACCAGCAATGAAGCTTCGGACGAAGGCATCACTGTCAATCCAATTGCGGTACCAGTCGTAAGCAATGTATTTTCTAAATTGTTATATGCTTGCTTTGATTCTCGCATGAGATACATTAAACCCATGCTATGATATGAACGAATAGGTCATGGAAAGGGATAAATCTCTTCTCATATATTCAAAAGATGGAGTTTGCAAAGTGCATGTATCAAGGAAAGTTAATTGCACTAGTTGTATATGACTTATTCATTGATAGAGCAATCAATCAAGGGTTATGAATGGCATAATCATGACACTAAAAATTGTGCATGTAAGTATTAAGTAAATTTTACATAGAATCGCTCTTTGATCCCAAAGGGGAGAGTGAATATGCGATGGAATTATTATCGCATCTATTCTTATATTGTTTGGGAAAAGTACAATTAGTTTTGTTGATTGATTGAACAACATCCTAAATGTTTTTCTTTCAATTAATTGATTGTTGCATTGTGATTTGGATAAATATTCTAAGGTTTATGTTGATGGCAAATGGATGGCAGGGGTCTGTAATGACAAGTTGCCATGGGAATAAAGGAATGTTTTCCTAGAAGATGATATTAGGACTGATTGCCTTGATTGTGCTTGACTCTTAATTGGATTAATTAAGGAATGAAATTTTGCACGTGTGGATCATCTCCAAGATTGCACCGCGGATTACCCCGAGAGGGCACTGCTTGATTCACAGGCCGATGGTCGAGTGGTGAAAATGCCAACCATAAAATGACATCTCTCCTAGACCACTTGTGGATCAGGTGGAGCTTTGGACACCCCTTCTTTGTCCATAATGGAGTTGGAGATCCCCGTGAACCAAACATTTAGGGCATTGGAAGATCCTATTCTAGATAAAGGATGGAAATTTTGGTGCCATGCGATTTGGACCAGGTACTTCTGTTGGACAGAAGGGATACATGATTCTCTTGTATGGGCAGGAGGCAAAGATTAACTTGAAGATAAGTTAAGGAACTTGTTTGTCAAAAGAACTGCTTGTTTTGCTTTCGTGTCTATGTTGTAAATTACGCAAGCAAACCCTGTTCCCTAAAAGGCTTAATTAATTAAGCTAATTTTAAATGTTGCACATAAATGTAGTAGGACCTAATTAGAAAACTAAAGCTGTCAAGGGAAGTAGGTGGATGGAATCCCCGACGGGTCTATCCTATGGCAGGGTGGTCCTAGAGAACTGGGAGGCTTCTCACAAGGATTTATCACCTGGTTGCCTTTAGGTATTGTTAAGTTAGAACTTGATTCATGACGTTTTAGGGGACCAGAATGGGACTATGCTTTATGGGCTTAGAGGTTGAGTGGCACATCCCTTTCATTTTCCATTCTCTTTGAACCAAGTGCGGTATGAATCTACTTCGGATTGGGTATCTCTGCATAAAGTAGGATGTCCAAAACCCGATGCTAGAATCCTGTTAGGAGACCCTGACAACTAGGAACCTAGATTTCAGGTCGATCCTAGTGAGTTCGGCTGCAAACGTTCCATACGAGGTGGACTCGGGAAACCCTAGGTGACAAACCTCAAAACATTCCTTGGGAGTGCTGGGCAGCGACACTTAGATTCGTTTCTCGATGGACCGCTAAAACATGCTTAGATAGCCAATAGGCGAGCACGTTACAAAAATACCAATAATACTTTAAATGCCCTAAAAATCCCTAGAGTTGTTTGAGATTTATTCGTGGTGGAAGCACATAAATCTTAGCAATTTTAGCACGATCCATGGCAAACCTTCCTTCAAAACAATATGCCCCAACAAGGTTCCTTTGAAACTCCCAAAACACATTTATTAGGATTCAGCAAGATACCTACTTTGTCACTATATGAAAATACTTGTAACAATAGCCAAGGCATTTTTTTTGTTGTCCCATAAACACAAAAGACATCTAGAAATACTTCCATCCATTGCCTACAAAAATCTTATTAGTTGCGATCATAACCCTTGGAACGTTGCAAGTGTGTTGCACAAACCGAAAGTCATTATTTTATAAGAAAATATTGTTATACGATTTTATGTTTATGGTGTGAAAGCATATGATAGGTTATATCTCCAAGATTTCAATGGTATATTTGCAGATTAGTGGTTGGATGATAGGATTTACAAGGAAAGAGTAGTATGGGAAAGTCAATTATGACTTGAAGAAGACACTTATCTAAGTCAAGTCTTCATGTGATATATTTTAAGTGTAAAAATGTCGGATCTAGAGCATGGCTATGGAGGTTGAAAGAGGAGAGTGAGCTCATGAGGTAACAAACATCAAGACCAAATGTCACACAAGTGAATTAGGTTCCGAGATGGAAACTTGGACTCATAAACAAAATCTTATGTATTGACAATGACACACACGTTGCTAGAAGTACAAAAGTACTATGACATTGCATTCAAAATGAGAAGAAGTACAATGCTTTATAGGAATAGACTAGGTTGCACTTTCCTCCATTGTGCATATGGGATTCTACATCCTGAGCCCACACTACTTCATATAAAGAGGCTAATTTGGGTGTGATTGCTAATATCTCAACACCCCTCCTCAATCACAACCAAAGAAGTACAAAGTGTGTAGAGGCTTTAGTAAGCAACCACTTGCAAAGTGTGGACACACCACAGACTTGGTAAACACCAGAGGTTGTTGTAAAAAATGCCAAAAACATGGTAGACATCCGAAGGTTGTAATAGGAACCTCACAAAGTGTACAAAAGAGGCTGTAGTACAAGGTTACATGAGGAGTTTATAAGCTTATCAGTAATCCATACTTAGATGACTTTGATTGTGCACCAAACTAAGTATCTAATCTCTTCCATGTATCATTAGAGGTTTCACAGGTATCCACATGGTGGATGTAGTTGTCATCCAATTCCAGTTTAATGATGGCTTGTGCTTTGTCATCATTCTTTTGCCAAGTAACTGCAAGGTCCGCATCTCACGGATTCTTCTCCTTGCAATTGGTAATGGTCCAAAGACCCTTATTCATCAGGATGAGCTTGATGCGGGTTTTCCAAGTGTGGAAATTGACAGAACCGAATAGTTGAATCTTTGTCCATGCTAGAGCAACAAATCAGCACCAAGACTCTCAGATTTGAGCAGCAGAAGATTCAATTGTGTCAAGAGACACAAGGAATGTAGTGTCAAATAACACTTGATAAGTATTAATAGATACTATGCTTCCAAGCAGTTGAAGGGAGCTCTCTCGCTCAACCCCCGAGATCTACGGACCGCTTATTGGTCAAGCGTTTGAAGCCGAGCGACCATGTCTATCTCTCACATAACTAACACGTTCTTCTTACCTATGGGGGTGTAGTGAGCTTACCTTGATGCTCGATCAAGTACCCTACTCTTTCTTGCACACCAGTAGCTCCACAATCCTTGAGGCAAGCTCAAGCAACCTCAATCCCTCTCCATCAAGCTCCATCCTCCATAGATATGCGAGACAAGAGAAGAGAAGAGAAGAGAAGAAGATGAAGAGAGGAGATGGGAAGATTCTTCTCCTCGATCCCTCACTCACACACACTCACTTCCTCACTCTCTCACACTCTCACTCAAGCACAAGCAAGAAGACAAGAGAAGAGAAAAAGAACAAGAACAAGCTTTTTGCCACACACCAAGAATGAGAGTTTCCATTAAATTTTTAGCTTACGTACATGCTCTCTTTCCCTTGGGCGGTCATCCCCTTTTTACATGGCCGGGAATTGGGACTATTGGGGTAAAATGCCCTTGGGCCTGCCCGTGTACAGTGACCACCCATATTCTTTATTCATATATATATGAAAGTGCAATAAGGCTATCATAACATTGTTGATAGTACCTACATTGTGTATGCTCTTCTCTCCCACGTCTCCTGCATCCCTTTCAACTGGTATCAGAGCCACTCCTTTGCGAGCTCTTCCCGGCATCTACACGAGGTATGAGATCTTGTTCTCTCTCATTCATTTCAATCCACATAGGTACAACAAGGTTTATATGTTGGGGTAGCCATTGATGAGCTTCCCCCTTGAAGCTTGAAGCTTTCCCCCTTGAACTTGGCTTGTTGAGGCTTGGTTTGGAGGCTTCTATTGGCTTCCTTTAGCCCCCTTGTGGCTCCCTTGAGCCCCCCCTTCATAAAAACGTGATCAGCCCCCTCCCTACAGTTTACGCCAATTTTTGGCACTTGAAAATAGCTCATGATCCTCTTCTTTCAGCTCCCCTCCTTGTTGGCACTCTTTGGCACTTCAAAATGGCTTCATGAGAGCCCTCGGCACTTGGCATTTGACTTGGCATTGATTTTTGGACTGATTTACTTTAGTCCAGGATTGTTCACAGATAGTTTATAGGAGTGCTACATTAACATATTATGTTTGGGCCACATTGGCATTGACATTGGTTGCTCGGTTGGTTCCAAATGCTCCCCGAATGATGTAGGAATGTATGTCTATCATGTGAGATAGTTTTGGAGCTGATCTTGCTCAGCCATTGACTATTTTACACAGTCCATAGGCAGCCCAAAATAGGGTAGCCCCCTGTCATTACATTTTCTGCTCATCCTACATGGTCATTTGATGTCCGATTATGCCCGATTGGTACCTACATGTTTGGGAATGTATGCCTATGAGTTGGCACTTGCTTTAAGCTTGGTTTGAGCATTATATCTGCTCTTCTCTCCCGTATCTCATGCATCCCTTTCAAGGACAATTTACAAGGATAGCTTTGTCAGTAATGGATCCATGCTGAAATGAAACTCCAAGTTGAAGAAGATCTCATCATATGTCAATGAAGCACAAGTATGAAATTTGAGTATATTGTTGGAAACTGTCCAAAATAGATTACTGCATCAAAATGGCCATAAGTTGAAGAAGAAATGTCCAGTCACCATGTATGAGCTATAAAAATGTAGAGGACAATCCCTAGTATCCATCCATGCTGTAAAAATCCAATTTTGATGACAGTAGAGCAATTATTTTTATCATAGAATTTTAATACAGCAAGTTATCCTATTCAAATTTTACTCTGTTTCTTGCAAAAGCCATGGAAAAGAATCAAGATATGATGATGGTTTCCAAGTAGACTCCTCCATGGGCAAACCTCGCCATTTAATAAGGTATTCTAGCAGTGAATGATTCCTTAAAATATTTTCTCTTTTACCAATAATCGGCCCATAAATAATGAGACCGTCTTCATCTATGGAGGTAAGTCCTCTAAAACCTTTATGGCTAGACCCACATATTTCTTAAGTTGGGAAACATGGAAGGTAGAATAAATCCTTGTTGAAGAAGGCAAATCAAGCTTGTATGCAAGCTCACCAACTCGTTTGAGGATTTGATAAGGCCCATAATAACAATGCGCCAACTTATTATGACCGCCTGTGAAAGAAGCATACCTAGATTTAGGTACTTTAAGAAATACCCAATCTCCTTCTTCAAACTCCAAATGGCTCCTCTTTTCATCAACATAAGCCTTTATAACATCTTGTGCCTTTCTAATAATTTCTTTATAATGATGCAAAAGATCTTTCATTTTCTCAACTTCAACCTTGGCTTGGGGATTCACATTTTTATGAAAGAGAATTGAAGGTATTTGCACTTTATATCTATAAAGCACTTCAAATGGCAACATGCCAATGCTCATATGATGAGTGTTATTACAACAAAATTCAGCAAGATGTAACCAGTGATCCCATGAAGCTTGAGTGTCATGGCAAAAATGTCAAAGATAGACTCCCAACCATTTATTGACACCCTCCATTTGGCCATCCGTTTGAGGATGATATGCCATGCTAGGAGTCAAATTTGTTCCCATAGAAGTCAACAAGCTCCTCCAAAAACTTCCCATGAACTTAACATCACGATCAGATATGATCTTCAATGGCATACCATGGAGTTTTAAAACAATTTGCATAAACTAATCAGTCACTTTCTTTGCTCTAAATTGAGCCTTTTTTGGGATGAAATGTGTTGATTTAGTCAACTGATCCACAATGACAAAGATATTGTTCCACCCGTGCTTTGTTGTTGGTAATTCCATGATGAAATCCATGCTTATGTCCGCCAATTTAACTTAAGGAATGGGTGATGGCTGAAGCAAACCTCCGGGTATAAGTGTGGAATACTTATTTTGTTGACATGGTAAACACTTCATGACATAATCTTTAACATCCCTCCAAATTTCCTTCCAATAGAAGCTCTTATGGATATTGTCAAATATTTTGAACAAACCATGGTGTCCCGCTAAAGGCGAAGCGCATCTCATGAAAGATACGGTCTTTGAAAGAAGATTGTGGTATCAAGTAGACTCTACCATGATACGATACTCTTCTCCTTTGCCTTGCTAAAATGCATTCATCACCTTTGATGCTTGCTCATCAAGCAAATACTCTTCTTGGATATCATGTATCCAATCCTTATGCACAATTGAAATTGTAGAGATGAAACATGCCCACATTCTTGATAACGCATCCATCACAATATTATCTTTTCTAGCCATATAAGATATTTCAAAATCATAGCTTTGAAGAGTAGCTAGCCACCTCCTTTGTTTAGGAGACAAATTTGATTGGGAAAGGAAATATTTTAGCACACTTGTGACTTTCATAGGCTATAACTTCATGGTCTTGATATAAAATAGCCCCAACTTCTCTCCCACTAGCATCCGCACATATAATGAATTCCTTAGAGAAATATGAGCATACAAGAATAGGGGCTGAAACTAAGAGAGATTTCGGCTAATTGAAACTCTTGTCGGCTATAGAGTCTCGAAAGAAAGCTTCTTTCTTCAGCCTATCAGTCAAAGGAGTTGCCACATGAGTATAATTTTTTATAAACCTCCTATAGAAGGGAGATAATCCAAGGAAACCCCTCAAAGAAGTAGAATTTGTAGAAGTAGGCCACTCTTTGACACATTTCACTTTGTTGGGATCCACTCGAATGCCTTGCTCTCCTACATTTCACTTCATCTTCTATGAAAGAATACTTTGATATTTTGACAAAGAGTGTGTGTCTTCTTAATATGTCAAAGACCTCTTGTACATGCATTAAATGCTCCTCCTTGGATTTGCTATAAATAAGGATATCGTCAAAGAATAAAATGACTATTTTGAACAATAAATGCTATAATATTTTATTCATGAGAGCTTGAAAAGTAGCATGTGCATTTGTGAAATCCCAAATGGTATGACCAAGAAGTGGTATAACCCTCTTTTAGTCCTAAAGGTTGTTTTATACTCATCTCCTTCATTTATTCTAATTTGGTGATAATCTGAACGAAGATCAATCTTGGTAAAGACCTTTGCATCTTTTAGCTCATCCAAAAGTTCATCAATGCGTGGAATTAGGTATCTATTATTCACCGTGGACTTGATAAACTCCCTATAATCAATGTACATGCAAAAAGATCCATCCTTCTTCTTAACCAAGAGCACAAGAGAGGCAAACGGCGATTGACTTGGTTGAATTAAACCCATTTGCAACAACTCTTTAACTTGTCGCTCCACCTCTTTCCTTTCAAACTTTGATAAGCGATAGGGAGGTTTGTTGAGATGGGTCTTATATTAGGCAGAAAATCAATAGGGTGGTCAATCTCTCTCTTTGGAGGCAAAGATGATGGTGGTTGAAATAAATATTTGTATTCCTTCAATAGCTCTTCTAACCTTGGATCCATTTTCTTTGAAGAAGAAGATGGTTGATTTGGTGGCTACTCTTCATCTACTTTTGCAAGCAAATGAGTGAAGATACATGATCTTGCATTGATTTCTTTTCGTAACTTCTTCATGGATATAAGTTCCAATTATTTTTTACCAATGCCCTTCAATTCTATATGTTGTCATTTCATTTAAACTCCATTTGCATGTTTTCCAAGTCTAATGAAAATTTTCAAATGGACTTTAACCAATCACAGCCAATGACAACATCTATAAGTCCCATTTCTAAAGTAATCAAGTTCACTTGTATGGTATATGAAGGAGATAAGGTGATAGGAGTGCGTAGACACACTTCATTGCTTGATTCATAAGCTCCATTGGTAACTTGAATCTTCAATGGCACTTACATTTATTGAGGTAGCAAATTCAGCCCATGCAAAGATTTGGTATTTATGAAGCTATGGGTACTGCCTGTATCTATCAAAAGATGAACCACTTTCCCATTGATTTGCCCCTCAATTCTAAGGGTATTTTCTCCCTTACAACTGGTCCATGCATCATGAGAAATTACACATAAAGAACCACTCGGACCAAAGGGAAAACTATTCACAATATCATAGAACTCATCATTAGTTCCATCATCCTCACTATGTATGTCTTCAACCATAGGGTTTGCTTCCACATGAAATACATTTCCCTCTTTACCTTCATCTTCATCCACCTCATCGATAATGACAAAATTGAGCTTGCCATTTTTGGGTTTACATTTTAACCTATGGTCTCGTGTCCACTTTTCTCCGCACTTGAAGCATAAACCTTTGGCCCACATGTCCCTAATTTGATCATTAGAAAGGAATTTGCTATATGTGCTATTTTGAGATCCCTTTTGTGCATTTTTAGTCCTTATAAAATTTTGTTTTGCTTCAGGCATTGGCCTAGAACCACCATCAACACTTAGTTTTGATCTATAAACCATTCAATAAGTAGGCACCTTGCTATAATTACTATTGTAAGTATTAATTCCCTTGTTATCTTGTCTATAAACATTCCTTGGCGGTTGGGTAAAATAAGCTCCAAACTTAGAAGATAGATTTTTTGAGAAATACAGGCACTTTTAAGCTGAATACCCATTGAATCTCTTCTATATTTCTACATACCTTTCAGCATATTGAATAGCATCATGAATACTCTTGGACTACATTGCACCTACTTCCGAAGAAAGGGTTGGATCTAGACCAAATATGTATTTGTTTAATTTTGTTGAATCATCAATTCCTTCAATGTACATAGAAAGATTGAGGAACATATTGGAGTAGTCACGAACGAACATGCCCCTTTGTTGAAGTCCATGCCATCTTCTTTGCAATCTTTCTTTTTCCATTGGAGAGACAAACACCTCTAACATTGCCTTCCTAAAATCCTCCCAAGAAGCAAAAGTGTGACCAAATCTCTCTTTGCATGTATCTCCACCATGTATCTGTGTAGCCCTCAAGATGGTGTGTTGTAAAATAGATCTTAGCTTCATCTTGGTGGTGAGGAAAAAGTGTGAAGTACATCTCTAATTTATTTACCCATTCTTCCCACTCTGTTGGAGATACATTCCCCCTTGAGGTTAGAAATGGTGATCTTCTCTTTGTACTCCCTCTCATTATAGGTTGGCCGAAAATTGTTAGAGTGCTATCCAAAAGATGATTATCTCCAATATTCTCTATACATTGAACCTCTTCCAAAAGAATTTGGTCTAGAAGCATTACCACCTTGATTTGGTTGTCCCAATCTAAAAGTATAAGGTTGTCCACTAGTGAATTGACCATAAAATGAGTTCTCTTTGTTAGTGATATCATGGAACGACCTTCTTTCCTCAAATCTTCCATTCTTATCATGCATCTCTAATTCTTTTTGCTTGATGGTAGATTGGAGAGGAAAGGATTTGTAGAACAGGTCACATCCATGAAACTCTTCATTCTCATCTTCTCTTAAGTCCTCCTCCTCTTCATAAATCGCCTCATGTCTTGAATTGAATTGTGAATGGGCATGATGCTTTGATGGTATCAGTGGCTAATAATAGGCACTCTTCAATGTTGATGGCTCTCCTTTCTCAAAGGTTGACATTATTGGTTTATCAACTGCTTTTCCTTTCATAATAGTTGGCTAGGGTAAAGTATTTTCAATATGAAAAGTGGATTTCAAGATGTATTAGCAGCCATCAAAGACTTGAAAACTCAAACCACACCTTCTACGCCAAGACTTTACTACTACATTTTCAAATCCATTTTGCATAAACTTGACCAAATGTTGAAGACTCTGATTCACCTCATTGGATGTTTTCTCCATCTTTCCCAATGAATTAGAGAGTTGTTCATGAGTGTCATGAATCCCAATATTGAGCATACGGAGCTCTTTTGAAAGTATGGAGTCTTCAAAAAGTTTATGAAACAATTGATTCTCATCATTGCCAAGTCGTATACTATGAGCATTACCAACACTAACACCTTTATCTTGTTGGTCTTGATTACGAGCTTCATTGGTGTTATTTTCATCATTGACATACTCTATGATATCCGCTTGAATGATTTCCATCACTTAGTCTTTCCTTTTGTTTTTAGCCATAAGGGTTAGTTGTTATCAAAGATGACTGTTCTAGAGAAAACTAACAATATATTGCTTAATATTGTACCAATCCCAATGATTTCTTGACCCAAAGGAAGCTCATATAGTGGAAATATTCCAGATTTGTTAGGATCTCAACTTACAAGAGGGGTAATAGGTGTAATGACCTCAAACAATGCACCCCTATTAGCCTGGTGTAGTCCCACTATACTAGCTGTCAAAAAGATTGTTATAACTTTTGCTCTCCATGTCCGATTACTGAAATTTTTAGTTCAAATAAAAGCTTAACATTCCTTGTTCGAATCAAGATATCAAGCTCTTAGATCATATCATGATAAAAAATTATATAGCAGAAATTGTGTACATGTCTTGTGAATTCCTACACCCTGTAAATACCATGTGAATGCCCTATTTCACCCTGAATTGTCTCTTGAAGTACTTGGAGACACCCAAAATACTTAATAGACCTATGATGGGCTATAGGGCACTTGTAAGTATTTAAGAAACACTTGTAACTGATTGGTAACTGTTGGAAATGATCAGTAATTACCTTGTCACCTGTAGTAATCAAAAGGACTAAATGACCATGTTCTCTTGCTGCTGAATGTCTGTAACATCTATGAATCTTTGATCTTGCTAAAATACCACTATCAATTCCTGGCTCAAGAGATATACCTGCACCTAAATTGAAAAAAAAAATACGTGGGAATTGAGGGGTGTGCAAATTTCCCTCTCAAGCTAGTTTGTGCTCCCCTTTAGGGTCCTCATCAGTAGGGGAGGGTCACCTTACTTTTGTTCTACCAACTCACCCGGCATCCACTTTTCCTCGTGGGTATAGAGATGGCAAGGTACATGATGCTAAGACTAAGAAAATAGTGATGATATGCAATAGGCCGAAAATTTTTCTTTCATCCCTTTAATGATATGTAAGTGGAAGTAGGAAATTGATCAAATGGAAAAGGATAATGATAGGTATTGCTCTTTCTTGCAGTGACTCATTGCATACAATGAATTCCACTTACCACTTGGTTTTTACTTTCAGTCATATTGCAATCAATCACATTCGAGCAATCAAAGTTAGGGTTAGGAATAAAATTCCAACAAATGAGAAAGATTTGCATCAATTGGCTACTGATTTTAAATGGGTAGGATGAAGAAATTTTAGCATAGCCACATTCAGTCCTAAGTTGGGTCTATATGCACTTAGTTGTCAATTTCAGAATAGGATTACCTTTAATTTTCCCTTTTTTTGGTAAATGGATGGCTTTAGCAATTGGATTTAAAGGGAATTAAGAGCATAATGTAGAAGTACCTCTTTGATTGTTAAAGGTAGATCATCATGTAAGCTCCAGCAACCATATGAGACTTGAAAAGCTTGATTTCTGACTTGAGGTGGCCAAGAATACCTTCCAAGAGAGTAGAAAACTTCAAATCTTGAAGAAGAGCTCTCCCATTGAAGTACTTAAACTTGCATAAGCTGTCCATTCTTGCAACCTTGAAGCAAGACCTTCAAATTTTGGCAAAATCCAATGCCTAGAAACCTTAGGAGGCATCAAGAGCCAAAAGCCCCATGATTCCAATCTTCAAAGACCAAACTTTTTGAAAGAATCGAGTAGCTGCCTTGTTTGCCCCAAATCAAGAGAAGAGGATGCTCCAATCTTGCTTGAAATCCTCAATGTAGACACAATGTGTGTTGTAGATGCTTCCCCTTGACCTTTGGAAACTAAAAGGTATCAATAAGAAGCCAAATCTTCAAGAAATTAAAGGAATCTTCATGCTGTCTATTTTCAGCCATGGGTAGGGTTTTGAAGCTCCAAGAATTCAAGAGAGAGTGATGAAGTTTGCTTCTATCATGTTGTAGACTTGAAAGAGAGTTTGTAAGTGAGCTTGAGTAGGCTAGAAGCTAAGCTTGGCCTTCATTTTTGCTCATGTTGATGAGGGAGTGTGTCTTCCAAAAACTCGCGCAAATTGTCCATGAACCTACTTGTTTACCTCATGATCAAAATGAGGCTTAAGCAAGGCATATAGGTACTCTATAGCAAGCTTACAACATGAAGAATTGATCTATGTAGCCATTTGGACCATCAGGGCACTGGGAAAGAGATAGAAGCAAGATCTTGGCTATGGAGTTGTAGAGAAAGCCTACAAGAAGAAGAAAGAAGAGAGAGAAACTCTCTTTTTACAAAAGTAAACCTTGTTTTAGTCCATTCTTAATCCCTATTAACCAGACTTAACCCAATGGCCTCTAAAATGTCATGAAAAGAGTCATGACCTACTATTTTCACCATAGATCCTCTAGTTTCTTCATGTCCAAGAACCTCCATATTAGTGACGACTTGATGCAGATAACCATGGCCAGTCACAATTTTAAGTGTGTCAACCATTGTAACTAAATCTTATACTCCAGTTACTTATCACCTATCCATGTGACTAAATTTCCCCAAGAAAATGATTCTTCCCATGGATCAAAGTCCATGCTCTAATACTAATGTAAAATAGCTAATTCTCACAGCAAGAAAAATAACTAGAAATATAAGAAAGGCACCATGTGTGCCAAGAAACCATAGCCAAGGTGGCTAGGTATGAATTTATATTGCCATGAAAGGATGAAAGGCTGAGAATCATAGATGAATGCTGCAACATGAATACTCACCTCATGCCAAGGTGGAACATGGTATGCACCCCATGATCTTGGTGGCTAAGAGTATGCACCCTCTTAGATGGTGGGAGGAAGGAAACCTCAAATCTTGTATTATTCAAAATGGCAAAAGATCCTTCACATGTTACATCTCCCTCCTTTTATATTTAACCCTATGTTAAGGCATTTATGCTTTATTACATCTAGTACCATCAAGTTTTGTTGACGCTTTAATAAATTAACATCTACGTCAATCTGGCAATATTGCTCACTGATCATATCTGTATAATGTTCCTTTGTTTCATCATATTGCTACCTGTATTGACCCTTGGTTTGCAAAAGGAGCTCTTTCACTCGTTGTTGGCTTAACAACATTTAAAGGAGCTAGCAACAAAGGAACATTGTGCATCATGCTTTCTTTACCATTCAGGTTGGTCACAGGGGCACTAATCGCACCTTGATCTCCACTAACCAAGACTAAGGCTGAATTTAACTTTTTCCTCGATGCGTAGGCTGCTTGTAAGAAAGACTCCACTTTCTGTAATGGAGTTATAGCAATATCTATCTCTGCTAAAGAGATACTACTCAATTGCACTCGGATATTCAAGTCAAATCCATGCAAGAAGTATTGCAATCGGGTAGCAAGTGGGATAGAAATAGAGGCTTATAATTTGTAAAATACATCTTTTATCTTCTTGACATATGCTCAAGTATTTTTATGGGGCTCTTGATATGTCATATTTAGAACATGTAACCAATATTGTCCACTTCTTTCAAGGGTAAATTCCTTTTGAAAAGCTGCAAAGAATAGATCGATTGTCGTTATGGTACCGGCTTCTAAGCTGTGATACCACATTGTAGCCATCCCTTTTAGAGTCATATTAAACGACATCATGAGATGTCATTCATTTTAAATTCGACAATTAAACATGAGATTTTGGAACTATGAAGCTATGCATCCTCCTTCGCTAACCCATTAAAGATGGGTAGAGGGTATCCCAAAGCTAGCAAATCTGCCAATCCTACAAGAATTGCAATAGGTTGCATCATAATGATAACAGAATTTGTCGTAGGAGTTTGTAATGATGTGATTACAACTTCACTTAAAGAGGGTTAACTTACTAGGAGAAGCGGGGAGTACTCGAGCTTTCTCCTCCTCCTAATGGATTGTTTGTGACACTAGGGTCACTAAGACCTCTCCCTCGTAGCATATCAAGTCTATCCACCATCTAACCCTTTCAGCTTTTTCTTGTTTTGGATCTCAACAACTTGATGGTGTTTATCGAGAAATAATGGGTCTATCTCGATGCTATTTGGCATAGACTAATTGATTAGTCCCTAATTAGCCAATATTCGAAAACCACCACTTGTTAGTGGCTCCTAACAAATGCACCACCTATCGGGACCAAATATGGGATTGACACTAGCTCTAGGGTTGCTCTAATTGGGTCTCCTACACTACCCTAAATAACTCCCATAGCCTCTGAACTAGGACCATGTAGACACTATAAACTGATTTATCCAAAGAGTACATTTGTAGATAAAATCTCTAGATTGTAGTCTAACATGATGCCCTTCTCGACTCCAAGCAATTGGAGTATCCAAACATAATGGTGTCTATTATCTTGTATCAAAAACAAAGGAAGCACCCCAAGCTTATCGATGTGGCCCCACTATGGCTCTCCTACATCCCAGGGATTAGCCCTAGGATGCGCCATTTCAACATAAAGTACATATGCAACATAGTCCTCTCTTTTAATAAAACGTTTTAGGACATAATTCAATCCTTACCATATCAGCCCCAAAAGAAACAATTTAACTATACCTATGGCTTAGGGAACCTCTCACTCAATGTGGGTCAATCACTTGAAAACAAGTGCTATACATCTAGGGGATGATTCTCTTAATACTACGTATGGAAATGTGGATGCAAAGTGAATGCCTTTAAGTGCACAAACAAATGAACCTATAGATCAAACGTCATGGATATGTGCAAGCAATTCTTTTCATGACTTCACTCTAATGCAATGCATCGCTAAGGCAGCACCGAAACAATCCGTGCTACTGCCCTTTTAGCAACTTAGAATAATCGGATCTTATATGTCAAGACATGCATAAAATCAAAATTCCAACAATATTCAACTCCTGTAATCCCTTTTTTCCTACCGTTTATGATTTTGCATTCGATGGTAGGTGTAAAGGGTATTTTTAATGTGTTTTTCTTATGTGGAAAGTAATAAGTACGCATTATAACATAAAGAATGGGGATAAGATAAGGCTAAACCTCATGCCCTAACCCCACCATACATTCATGGACATATTCATAATTTTTTGTACTTTTTTCATGTGTAAATTCTATTTTTATTTATATTATTATTATTTTATCTTATTTTTAGACATGTAAAAGCTTTTATGGATTAAGATATAGCACTACATTCCATATGACCCCATATGAACACTATAAGAACCATGAAACCTCATAAGAAAACCCTCAATTCTCCCAAAATTTCGCAATTCGCACATTGCGAGTTTTCTCGTTTTCATTTTAATTATATGAACAACAAGAACCAACTAAGAATTCTGATTTTTTTAGCAATGGAAATCATGTTCAAACATTTCAAACCCTTTTCCACAATATGCACGAAAGAATCATCATAAAACATCAAAATCGAGCACTTATGCAATTAATTTCATACAAATCCATACGCATTTTAAAATCGGGAAGCTGCTAATGCTCTTATATGGCCATTGATGCATCCTCAACCTTTGATCTACTCTCCATAACACTTCACCATCATCACATGTCCAAAATCTTTCATCTCCCACCCCCTCTCTCACATAGAATAGCCATGAGAGCAAGGTGCAAAGGGGAGAGAAAGAATTGAAAGTTCCATTTCTTGCATCATTTCTCACCTGCATAGAGTCAAAATGAAGATTTACTGCCTCCACTGATGATCTTCCTCAACGCGAAGAGACATCTTGATCTAAATCGAGAGGGCACAAAAAAATTGCGGACCCCCCTCTTCACTCTGAATTTGTGTGTTTTAGGCTTAAACATTAAACATAAAGTTAACCGGTTCGAGCTTTGTACATTCACACTTCCTGTAAAGTGGTTTCAGCCTCGTCAGAGGGGTAAACAACCTCCGAATTTCAATCCGATTGGATAGCTAGCTTCATGGCATCAAAATCTATCAATTTGGTCTCCATCATACACTTTTCGGCTCTCGGATTCGATAGCTACTTCACAACACCATATCTTGTGACCATTAAATGGGGGGTCAAATGACCTTTGATCGATGAACAAAGACTTGTGTTGGATTCTTGGTGTCAAAATGCATCTAGAAAAACTTCAACTTTGTGATCTGCTCTCAATCCATTTTCCATGAATATTTGCTCTTTTATGCCTTTTGGGCCACTTTTTCGCTCTAAATTGACTCCCAAAATCCCTTCTCATATTCATAGACAACATATCACTCAAATACTTCCAATTCCATCCCAAGTTCTTTGCCAAGCAAGCCAGATGGCTCAACTTCCTAGCCGAGTTCGACTTGGAGATCAAACACAAACCAAGCCCACTCCACAAACAAAAGAGCAGATCCCCTAAGATGCAAGGCCGATTTAAAGGCCGTTAGTGTGGTCAATAGCGACTTCCTTGACTTAGTGAAAGAGGCTTTGGAACATGACCAAGAAATGCACAAGATTATAGAAAAAGTGAGAGTTGAAAGGATGCCTCATGGCACGTATACCCTGGAGGAGGGAATTTTGTTTGTAGGCAAGAGATTGTACATTCCCAATAGTGTGAAGCTGAAGAAAGTCATACTACATGAAGTGTATGATGGGAAGTTAGGGGGACATAAGGAACAAAGCAAAACATTGGAAACCCTCTGAAAGCAGTTCTTTTGGCTAAACATGAAGGAAGAAGTCATAGACTATGTCAAGACTTGTCTTACTTGTCAACTAGTGAAGGCACCACTCCAAGCTAGTAGGTTTACTTTGACCAATGCCGGTACCTAGCCAGCAATGGGATGTCATTAGCATGGATTTTATTGTGGAACTCCCAAAATCCCACGGTTATACCATCATCTTTATAGTGGTGGACTATTTCCCAAGCAACTTTATACCCACCAAGCCACCATTGAATGCCAAGGAGGTAGCTCGCATTTTCTTCACACATGTTTTCAAGCTACATGGCTTGCCCCACCCTTGGCCATTTTCTCAAATAGAGATGGTCGATTCATGAGTGACATGTGGAAGGAACTCTTCAACACTATGGAAACACAATTGAGATTCTCATCATCCTTCCACCTCAAGACAGATGGACAAACAGAAAGAGCGATCCAAGGTATCAAAGACTATCCTAGGAGTTATGCCTAGGTGGACCAAAAAGATTGGGCCTTATACTTGATGTACTTGAGTTCCACTATAATAGCTCAATTCACTCAGCAACAAGTTACACTCCCTTTGAGTTAGCCACAGGGAAAGAAGTCATCACACCCCTAGTCTTATCCTCAAGGGCTGGCAAAGTTGAAGATCATGATGCAAAAGAATTCTTGAAGAAATGGAGAGATCAACATGCAACCACTAAGCAGAGTTTGGAAAAGAGCAAAATCACCATGACCGAATAGGCTAACAAGAAACATAAGGCAGTCCTCTTCACCAAAGGAGACATGGTTCTACTCAGCTCCTCCAAGCATATGTCTCTTCTAAAGAATATGAGCCCCAAGTTCAACCATCGTTACTATGGACCCTACTGCATCACTCAGGCCCTAAATGAGGTGACATACAAGCTCGACCTGCCAAAAAGCATTTGCATCCACGATGCACTCCATGCACACCTGCATAGGTTTTACCCCGTCAGCCAATGGGGGTGGCACATTCCATTCCTTCATTCCAATGGCCCCTTCAAAAAGTAGAAGCAATCCTTCGGTGCTAGGAACACAAAGGGTACCCTGAGTGCGAACGTGGCAATGAGACCTTCGCTACCTGACTCAAGGAGAATCCTAACAATTCTTCAAAGGCACCTTGAGTCACCACTTAACTTACCATAGGACTGGCAACGCCTCCACTTCTCAAATGTAATTGAGTTGAGAGTGGACTAGCATGGTAGTAAGAATAAAGTGGCAAAAAATGAGTCTAGATAGGCAAACACTAGCAAACTTGATAGGAAAAGTTGTGTTAAGATCGGCAAATCGTACTGTGGCCCAATTGTTGAGGACAACAATCCATTATGTGGGGGTGAGTGTAAGGGCTTTGTAGCTATACCATGGTGTTAGTGCTAGAAACACCTAGATAGGGAGTAGTAGTGACTCTGAGCCCTACTTGGTTTCCACTCTACATGTGATTCCATGTACCCAATGGTGAACCCTCACATGTGTAGCGTCACTAGGGTGTAGTCCTAGGATGTCCCTATCTTGTACCATTTCTTTCATTGAATAATACAAGAGTATGCCTTGCTCTCACATATCATGTTAACTTTCTATGCCGTGTCGAATGAGTGATTGAGTGGAGCTGCATCACATCCCCCCTCATTTCTTCTTCTTCTTCTTCTTCTTCTTCTTCTTCTTCTCTATCCCCCCTGGCCCCTCCCTTCTTTCTTTCTTCTGCTTCTTCTCCATTTCTTCTTCTTTTTCTCTCTTACCCTAACCCTCCTTCTTCTTCTCTTTCTTTTTCTCTTCTTTTTTTTGGGATTTAAATACAAGGGAGGAAAAAAACAATAAAATTTACTTATACTTATTTGTTGCAAGCATTTTGGGGTTAGCACATTTCTGTACCTCCTATTCTGCAACAAAAGAAAAAATTGAAAAAACCTAAACTATTCCTCGTATATGTTTTGGAGTCAATGCATAAGTGTCTTGTATTCCACAACAAGGAATCATGCGAGCAACTTCGTAGTTGATGTGTCCTCGGTTCTGACAATGAAACCAAAATATTAGGCACCACATGCTCAATGTATTTGGGACATTTGGACACACTCGTATTACTTCAAGAGTGTCAACCACATTATCAATGACTACCTCTCACATAGTCTCTCACACACAAATGCAACCATTCATTTGTAGCCAGTGGCATGGCCTGCCTTCAACCCCATGAAGGATGCTTCTTGCACACTCCACAAAATGGGTGATCTAGTATCGCCTCAAGTGGGAAATCTATATTAAATCAATAAGGAAAACCAAAAGGCAATATATGTTTCCTCATGTGACAAATGTGCACATTCTCTATGAAAAATAAGGCAACCATGAATTTTCAAATTACTATCTCATGTGGTAAATATGTGCTCATGTTTGAACTTGATATGACAGTGAATGTATACAATTATTAAATAATCAAAGGTTGGAGAAGATCAATTTTACATCCACTAGGATTCTTCAAGAAAATGGTTTTTATACTTGACCCAATATCTAGTGTGACAAGTGGAGTTCCCTCGAAGGGCTTCAATAAACTAATATGAAATGAGTTGTGTATTTGCTAATGAGGAGAAATGCCCAAATCTAAATGCATTATCATGATCTTGTGTATAATAGAAAATTGCTTATAATAGAATGGAGCTAAGTTTATCTTTGGATGCCTTTATTGGACTATTAGCCTTCTCTTTTTAATACAAGACTTTGATTCTAGCTTTTTTAAAAATAGGAGACTAGACTAAGTCATTTGTCTTTGATTCCATAGCTTTCTCTTTTTAATACAAGACTATATTTATTCATTTGTCTTTGATTCCATAGATTTTTTTGGTTTATTAGCTTAAGCTTTGTAGAATTATTAGCCTTTAACAATCATATCTTAAACTTGGGCTCTATAAATGGTCTAGCACAATGGCATCATGTAGCATGGGTGATTTCAATGGGTCTAACTTAGTAACTTGAGAAGACATAAGGTCATAAATAACATGAAGAGAGGAGTATCTTGGGGGTTTAACCACATAGTGATGCTAAGATTAAATGTAGAAACATGAAACAAGAACTATGTATCTAATGTGTAAACATAATATGCTATTGAAAGAGATTAGTAAATTGTGGATTTAAGTCTATATTTTTAGAAAAAGAAAAAATATGTGGATTTATCTCTTAAGGGTTCTAATAATCTATATTGATTTGGTTAAATTTTTATCTTCTCTTTTTCCCAGTCTTACGAAATGATCTTTTAGTCAAAATAAGCTCTATGAAGTAGTATTTTTTGATATTTTTTCAATATATTCTAGTTTTTGGATTCAAATATAAAATACTTAGTTTAATCTAATATTAGTATTATCAATTCTCTATCCGTGTTGTGTGTAGGCATGAGGTATGGGTGTATATGTATGTAACTCCATATTTCTACAATGGAGGATGGCACACCATAACCTTCATCATGGATGTTGGGCCATGTCATGTGTTTCCTCTGTATTGTCTCGTAATATGTTAGCTTATGTCATTTCTTTTATATTTTATGGGGTTGCATGTTCAATGTGTTCCACTTCATAACAACACAAGTTGTGCGCAAGGATTTGATTAATTATTTAATCACATCCTAACTAGATAAACTAATGGAAAGAAGCCCACTTCATTAATTGTTCGTTTCTTGAAACTTTGGGTGTGCATTATCCTTAAATAACCATGGCACCCCTCCTCTTTCTCCAAACCTCAATGTGCATGTAAAACAATTCAATTGGAAAATCTTTCAAACACAATCAACATAAATGGCATGTCCTAATGCACAAAGACTTTTGGGATATAGTCAATGAAGTATTTCTAGCTTATAAAGCATCGAATTGATCAAAGGACCAAAAAGCTTTATATCACATAGGATTGTGTTTGTGCACCCTTCGTTTCAACATAAAAGTAACGACAAAAGAAGCATCAGATTAACTAATTAAGATATTCAGCCCTAAAGTTAAAAAAAATCAAGAGTAAACTTGAAAATATAGTCAATGGATTTAAGATGGAATTCAATGGTTCACTAGTAAAATACATTAATAAAATGAGAAGCATGATGAATCAAGTAGCTTGAAAATTTACAAGCATTCTTGCAAAAGATATTGTAGCAATGGTTATTGCAAGTTTTTCTAGAGTATATGACTTGACTACCAAAAATTTAATGAGTGTGCCCAATGACATTGGACCATTGTCTCTCATAATGCTACTTGAAGAAAACTACCTTAAGGGATAGCAAGCATCCATTTTGGTTTCAATAAGGGATATTATGTCCTACTCCAACAATGCAAGAGAATTACAAATAAAAGGACCAAGGGCAAACAGTTACGTATAACCATTATAGAAGAATTAACCATGAAGAAGGAGCCTACTACCATAACAAACAAACAAAAAAAGTGCAAAGTGCAAAAAAAAAATGGTCATTTTACAAAAGCCTATCAAAGAAACAAAGAAAAGATCATGAAAGGAGGAGAACATTAAGAACCTCAAGGATCAAGATCTAGCCACTTCTTCCAAACCCTCGTACCCACCAAAATGCTAGTCTCTAATCAAGTCCTACTTTGTAATTTTGACCACTGATAATGTCTTTGTAGAATCCAATGTGCCATGGATGAATCCTCAAGCTAATAAATCTAGGAAAAATGGGGGAAACATATCCATCATTTCATATAATGTACCATCACAATCTACCCTTGAGAGGGGGTGTTATAAAACAAGGTTACATTGTGGGGTTAGGTGAGTGTGTACCTACCTATAGAGAAGACCTCAATCAATGAAAGCAACATCTTGAACTATGTCCTAGTAATTGCTCTTTCCTAATTGTTGTCTACTTTCTCTCAATCCTTCTTTTTGTAGTATAGTATCTTTAGTATGCCATCCTCCATAAATAGCTAGCGATCCATGATTTGCATCAACCACAAGTTTAAATACAACAAAACCAAAAATATTCAACAAATCTTTAATGAAATTTCGAGTGTTTCACACAACACTACCATCCCTTTTACTAACCTTTGGCTACTAAGCTTACCTTGTACTTTGGTTTAGCATCACTTATAACCTTCAACTAATAGATCCACTTGGATGGCAAAGAATTTTTAGCCTTTGGCAAAGGAACCAATGCCCAAGTATGATTCTCTATAATGGAATCTATTTTAAAATGTAAGTGAAATGCTCGAGTAGTTGTGCAATGATTCCAAATTTTGACATTTTAAATTTGAAGTGAATCAATTTTGAAATTTGAAATTGCAGACTCTTTTGGACTAGTGGAGTAGCAAATTATCCGCATTGAAATCGATACCCAAAGAGAGCCTCTTCATTTTCTTACAAAGATCATACTCTCCATTGAACTATTGCAAAAACCACCAGGCATCAATTATGTCTCTAGAGCTTCTCGTACAAAGCTCAAGATGCATGCTTTAAACCATGAGTGTTTTTCTCAATCTACATACTTTTGCCTCATGCTTCTTAGCAACAAAACAAGGAGGCTATATACCTCCTCATGAAAATTGTTGTTACAAAAAGTAGTCCCAATGTCCAATTGATGTACATTCCATCAATAGCATGCAATTAATACAACAAGAGTTCGAATGCTAATCGTAGTCAACCAAGTGCAAAAGGATCATCATAATCACTCCAAGCTTGTTAGCCATGCAATAATCAATGCTATCATCTACTTTCCTCTTCTGCTTGTAGACCCACTTAGTACTAATGGCCCTTTTACCTTAAGGCAAGTCAACCAAATACCATGGCATGTCATTTTTGAGCATAGAATCATATTCGTCTAGAGTGGCAAGCATCTCGTCATCACTTCCCTAATCATCACGAATGGAAGCAACAAGAGCATGATTATCAATAGACGAAACATGAAAAAGAATGCTATCACATGTCTAGCTACACAAAGATGTAGCCAGTTTACAGTCGCTATATTTTCCTAAGCATGTTTGGGCAAAGCTAATGCTATGGTCACTCTCTCTCCAATGACTACATCATCATCCAAATCAATTTTGTGTCAATAAATTGTTTATCGTGCAACATCTATAGCTTCACATGAGATTGTATAGATGACAAAGACTTGTAATCTCCTTAGTTTGTTGAATAATTAAAAAGGAAAGGAGAGCATTAGAGATAACTTGAGTAGATATATTTCTTGTTATTTATGAGAGAGAGAGAGAGAGAGAGACAGACAGACAGACAGACAGACAGACAGAGAGACAGAGAGAGAGAGGACTAAGTTGTTTCACATAAGCCAAGCATCCAAAAACATGTAGATGTGCATTGAAAGGCGTTCTATATCATGCCTCCTAAGGCATTACTATTTGCAACACCTTAGTTAGACACCTATTTAAAATATAGTTTTAAAGTAGCCACCTTTTGATACATAAAACGTCGCTTTGAATTCTAATATTGTCTCATTGATTTAATTTAGGGGTTACTAAATATGATTTCTTGAGTTCTAATATCGTATGGGACTTTATAAACCCCAGACAAGCAAATATGCTAGGCAGACATGATAAGGGTGTGTTCATTCTATAACACCCCCTTCCTTGCTGCCCACAACACGCATGAAAGGAAAACGCAAGTTGCTCAAAAATCCCACGAGCACGTCTCCCTCTCATAGTCTCACATTCTCCTCCGTGGAAGGGTGTATAAAAACATCTGTTAAACATCCCTTTAATAAGCATCCTAAAAGAGTGTGCTAGCTCTTTTGCACACAACCCTCTTTGCCCGTTACTTTTACAACCTTATTTATGCTACTAGCAACAATACATGCATCATCATGTGCGAATATCCATTCTATGAAGTCATCAATGTAAGGTTTCTAAAGCAACAATATCACTATCATTGCAATCGTAAATTGTACATCTATCGTTCCACATAGAGGTAAAAACCAATTTTGACATCTACAAAGACTACCATGTTTATTTTTCTGCCTAGTACACAAAGTACTAATATGAGACTAAACGCACTATCAATTGCTATCATGAATTGCATCCTACCAACACCTTCAACAAGATTTGAGATTGTGTTCTCACATAGAATGGCATTTCCAAGGACCAGAGCTCTTCCCTATCAACAGTAACATACTTGCTAGCACCATTGTCAAAATACTAAATATCATAAACAAGAATTGTTATGCATGTCATCCATGGTAGATAGAGTTGTCATGTGTGTGTCATGCATGACACAAAGATTTGTCTTCCTAGTGCAAGAAATCCCTTTTTTTCAAGAACTAGAATTTCATGCCTCAACAACTATCAAACCCGAATCTTCTTTTTTTCCCCCTTCACTTTAGCCTACAGCTTGTCACAGTCTTTGGTAATGCGACCATGTTTGCAATAGTGATTAAAAAAACCATTTCTTCTTGTCACTTTGGTCAACATTTTTACCAAAGTTCTATATGGCTTTGAGCCACCAATAGAAGATACCTTTCCATTGCACTAAATGCATGATCGATCATATGCATAACAAAATTTGGATTGTTATTGTAATAGCACCAGAAATTAGTTTATCAGACTTAATAGCATTTCAATTTCCCTTGATCATGACCCAAAGTCTAGATACAAATTCTTGATAAGAGTCTAGCAATGCATTCAAAACAATGACAATTGAAATACCATCTGATATGATTTCAACAACTGCCACAAAGTTGCTATCGAGTGAATTAACTCTTGGGAGAAATGGATCTATAGCCAAAGTCTAGATTAATCTTAATAAGAGTCTAGCAATGCATTCAAAACAGTGACAATTGAAATACCGTCTGATATGATTTCAACAACTGCCACAAAGTTGCTATCGAGTAAATTAACTCTTGGGAGAAATGGATCTATAGCCACCCTCATTCATATGCTCAAAATCCAACTATTTGCGGGTAATGCATTCTTAATTAAGCACCTGGTAAACCTTGGAAAGTGTATGCGCTGCTTAGCAAATTTACATGAGCGAACAACATATGATTGTGTTTTGACAAACAGAACCAATATTGCACGAGCCTTTACATCCCATCCACATTGTTCTTTAGTAGGCTACACGACTGGAACCTAGGTTCTAAATGTTAAGTTCCTAACTCCATAAAGAAACAGTAACAAGATAATTAAAGAAGGCATAAATGCCAACTTAGAGTGCCTAGTTTGATGAGAGGTGCAATAGGATATAGGCCATTTTATGCAGTTTGATGTATGGATGTTATTCATACACAGTTTAGCCCAGATGAGAAGATATGAACTTCATATTCAAGATGAGGGTCCATAATTAGGCTACACGATGCTAATGCAAGTCAGAAGACCAGTACAATCCATGCAACATGGAGCATGTTGCACAACCATGTAGCATAGGTGCATTGCAAACACAGTATATTCTCAGATTTACATAGGGCTGCTGTTCCGCAATGACAATCGATGTGAGGATTCAGATACTTATTTGTAACAAACTTAAATAGATGGGGTGGTATGCCAAACAAAAGCCTGTTCTTGAATGTCTGTTCTCTATTTCCCTCAAGTCATTTTCCTGTTCGTCGTAGCTTTACCTGTGATAAATCTTTATTCACACTTTGAAATTAAAGGTACAATATGTGAACGCCCCTTTAGAGGTACAATATATGAACATAAATATCTTTATTCACACTTTGAAATTAAAGGTGCAGCATGCAAACGCCCCTTTAGCGGTACAATATGCGAACATAAAAATCTTTATTCGCAATTTTGGCTTAATTATATGCAATATCATGTAGGAATTGCACGTTGACCGAAGCCAAGGCTGAATGCTTGCTACAGTCGCCATAAAGTATAACCACAACTTTTGGGGCAGGTAACAGAACTAGACTACTGAATGCAGGTCATTGATTCAAGACCAACCATGGTGATAGGGTTGATCTTCAAGAAATGACTACGATCAAAAAGTATATGGATAAGAGTCAGGTCAAAACCAAAAATAGTCTGACTTCACAAGGAAATGACAACATCACATTACAAAGGTAACCACTTTTGGGCTTACCTTTCACCATAAAGACTGCTGTACTTATCTTGCAAACCATTCAATGACAAGGATCAACTATAAATTAGAAATTATTGTCTTAGCAGATTTCCTAACTCTTACAAAAGTTGTGCCACAAAAGTGAACCAGCATTAAGTCCAGCTCTCTTCTTGGCAGCTATCTCCTTAAAAGCCTGACTCTTCAGCAAAAGCATCTGGTGCACTGAAATCTGGATCAAACTCCTTAACTTTAACCTCAGCATCTTCTCCGAATTGGATTGCATTATCTATATGGGATAACAGATAATGGATACTGCAAAAAGGACAAAGGGCACATCATAGCCTTGCAATAGTTGAAGATGATAGACTTCCAAATTTTCAAGAAAGATAAAACTTTGAAGTAAAAAAACCCTGGTTTTTTAAAAAAGCACAAACCTTTTCTCTTTTCTGATGTCAAGTGGTATGAAGTTGACCATACTGTAATCATCCACCTGCACAAATGAATGAGCTTCACTATAACAGCGCTACAGACAACTCAACATTGAAAGTACATCATTACTAACAAAAGAAGCAGGAAATATTACAAGTTCTGCTAGTGCATGGTTTAATTTTGAAAACCGAGGTGCCATTTGTTGATTCAGATCTGCAAGAAGTAGCCTAATATCTGGTTCCAAAAACCTGGATCATCAACAATAAGAACGAATAATGAACAACCAGCCAACATGTAAACTGTTATGATTTGACAATTGCAACATCACATGGAACGCACTTATCAATGCCTTTCTTATCCTCTAGTAGATCCGTCTTTGTCAAGACATTGATGTGGGGCAATTCTAGTTGTATCATTGCTGAGAGAGATGCCAAACAGCCACTGATGTACTTTGTGACATCAGAGACGAACTGCAGAGGAGACAGAAAAAAAAAAGGCATATGGACTGTATGAGACTTCAATAGTAGTAGAAGTCATTTTGTGTAATTAGATGAGGTGATGATTGATAGTTCAAAGCTACAAGAGCTAACCTGGCAATCAAGTAAATAGACAGCACAAACTTGGAAGTCCCAACGTCGTAATTGGTCAACAAAAGTCCTCATTACAGGAATGTGAGAATAAAGCTCAATTTGCCCTGCAGAGCAAAAAGGTGTACAACTAAAACAAGGCCCAATTATCTGAATGCTGGAAAACTTCTAGATTTGAGTCATGACAACCTTCAGTCTTACAATGAATCTTAATAGTATAGCTACTGGGAACTTGAAACACAGAATGTGATAGGAACAGGGAGGCCCCATTCCAGGAATAGGACGTTAAAAAATGGGTAGGTTTAGGAATTTTTCATAATTTTGAAATAAACACCTTCACAAATATTCAGACAGTCTAAACATTAGGTTGCACCACTTTAAAAAAATTGGCAGCACATCATATATTAAGACCAGTCAATGCTGCAAAATAAGTACATAATATTAAAAAAGTCCAAAGAGTAAAGACTCAAGAGCCAGATATATCTGAAGGCTGAAGTACATATCATGAAAAAACCATAAATATCTGAAGGCTGAAATACAAATGCTAATTTGGTGGCGCAGGTACGTGGAACGCCAAGTTCCTACAATATTTCCCCCAGTTGGAACACTCCCCCTAGGGAATGCTGTCAGGAACGGGGAATGTTCTAGCCCATTGGAACACATTCCCCGTCCCTACCTGTCAGGGAACAGCATTCCCCTGTTCCACAGTAACATGGGATGGGTTTTGGAGAGAGTGACAGGAACTCCAACAAGGACAGGAATTGCTATCCCCTGTCACCATGAGAGGGGGGCCTAACATAGGGACAAGACTGGGATGGTACAGGGATGGGATAGGGCTGGGACAAGAAGCTAGAAAATGATCATCCAATGTTACTATGCCCTGTTCCAAGCCCTTGCTCTTGCCATTCCACATCGCTATTCTTAACAGAGATTTCACCAGTAATGAGAATACACAAGGAACAGGATGCTTCATCACACCTTGGCAGCATTGAGTAGTGCCTACAATTCTATGAAACAAAGAGAGACTTGTACAGATCCAAGTGCCTTAAAACCTCCAAGCTTCTAAAATTGCAGATACTGAAATTATATTTTACATAATGGAAATTCTCATGGGCCCTTCCATAACAGCAGTCTATATTAGGTCTTTCCTGAGGTCACAATCAAGAAAGCCCTTTCTGTGCCCAAGATGGCTTGATCTAGTCCATCATGTCAAGGTGAAGTAGTGCCGAAGCAAATGACCAAGACAAAGAGTGAACAGAGAGAGAGAAGAGAGAAAGAGACGGTGAAATGCCGAAAATCTGCAGTGAAGAATGCTGTATAAGGATGCAGAAATATACATGGGTGCAGAGAGAATGTTTGCGTATGTCTCCGCCTCAAAAATCTCAATCTCCGTAAACCCCGAGGGCAATCTCCACAGTCTCCAGCCTGAAAACTGGGAGCACAACTAATTGAGACTGTGAAGAACAAGGCCAGTAAATAGGCCTGCAAGAAAATGTCAAAAATCACAGATCAGCTGCATTTAACGACTGGACAACAAAACTGTCCGACCAGCTGTCCAATCTGCCATGTCAGCTGCCCAACATGTGGCAGCTGCCACGTGGCACTCCTGCTGCACCTGCTTGTCCTGCCTATCCAGCAATGTCCAGCTCTAACACCCCCTCTCAGATCATGGACATGGCAAAAGGCTAGGGGATCTCGAATGCTCTCAAAGTACAGCCTGAGGTAGCGCCTTCGTAAACAAGTTTGCAAGATTATCCTATGTCTTGCAATAGACCAGGGAAATATTCTGACCCAGAATCTTCCCCCGAATGAAATGGTACTAAATCTCAATATGCTTCATGCATGAAACACAGGGTTCCTAGCCAAGGCAATGCAACTCTCATTGTCATACTAACTCTCATTGTCATACAGTAAAACAGTAAGACCTCTCTACAGGCAGCCAAGCTCCTCCAAGAGCCTATGAAGCCACACGGGTCTCACATGTAGTAGAAGACGCTACCTGATACTCCGCCTCACACGAAGATGGAGCAACCGTGGAATAGCACCAACACCCAAGGTAAAGCAATAACCTGTCGTGGACCTCCGATGATCCACATCGCAAGCCCAATCTGAATCACTCCATGAAATAGCACCAACACCCAAGGTAAAGCAATAACCTGTCGTGGACCTTGGGTTGCTCCATGAAATAGCACCAACACCCAAGGTAAAGCAATAACCTGTCGTGGACCTCCGATGATCCACATCGCAAGCCCAATCTGAATCACTCCATCCTATAAGGACCAAGTCTATAGCACCGGTACTTGCTGGATAATAGATCCCAAGATGAACCACAAAATCCTCTGAGCAGCCTGCCAATGCACCATCTTGGGTTCACTCATAAACCCAACCAACACACCTACAACATAACATAAGTCAACACAAGTATTAAGAAACCAGATCAAGGAGCCAACCAATTGCCTGTGACGGGAAGCATCCACCAAAGAGAATCGGAATGAGTGGTAGCCTTCCAATTCGGGTCCATAGGAGTTGTAAGAAACTTGCATCCCTCCATCTCACACGTAGTCAAGAGCTCTTGTACGTACCGCTCCTGGGAAAGAAAGATCCCCCTCGAGTCTCATCTCATGACCTAGAAAGAAATGAAGAAGTCCCATATCCGTCATCTCAAACTTCTCATGAAGTGTTGCCTTCGTCTACTCGACCGTCTAAGTATAGCCACCTATCACAATCAAGTCGTCCACATAAAGGACAAACAAGACACTGCCTCCACCAGAGGTGTGAACACAAAGCTAGAGGTCGGCTTTGGACCACCGATACTCCAATCTCTCTTGGAGGAGCGAGTTAATCTTCTCATTCCAAGCACGAGGAGCCTACTTAAGGCCATAGAGAGCCTTTCTCAACCTGTACACCTTACCTTCAGAAGAACCGAAACCTGGAGGTTGCTCAATATAGATCTCCTCCTTCAACTCCCTATTTAAGAAGGCAAACTTCACATCCAGCTGATAGACCGACCATCTCCTATGGCTAGCCAAGGCAAGAACTGCGCAAATATAGCCATCCGAGCTATAGGGAAAAAAGTATCATGGAAATCGATGCCAAGGCACTATCCAAAACCTTTAGCAACAAAGCATACCTTGTGCTTGTCCAACGTGCCATCACTGTAGTACTTAGTCTTGAAGACCCATTTGACTCCAATGATCTTCTTATGGGGAGGCTTTGGCACAACACATCAAGTGTCATTCCTCTCAATCGACTCGAGCTTCTGCTCCATCGCTTTCCACCAATGATCATGCTCAAAGCCTCCTTCACGGAGGTGGGTTCTCGATCCTGCATGACACGAGTCATCAAAGAGTAATTAGTGTAAACAAGCTCAGTGTGGTGTGCTTGGTTCCTCCAAGAACGCCACGGGCCATTCTACAGCCGCCACTCCTCAAAGACCCCCTCAATCCCTACATCACAAAGAGTCTTACGAGCCCAACGAGGAGGAGGCCGGATCTCGCCTCGTCACTCTCCACCTGCAAAAATTTCTGGAAGATCCATTGATGGCTAGGAAGCAATCAATGAATCTGGTGGCTAAGAACTAAGCTCCTCATCTGAAGAAGAGTCCTCAAGAGACACAGGCTCTAGAGGAACAATCGTTGGTGCTTAGGTATCACAAGGATCTCCAAGAACAGGGTGTTCCTCACCCCCCTCTGAGGCAGGAACTTCCATGAACCCAACATTCACGGCTTGTGTAGACATTCCGCTTAACAAGATCATACAATCGATAGCCTTGAGACTACGAGCTATAGCCCACAAACACCTGTCTTTTGAAAGCCGCTTCAAATTTGTCACGCTATATCTTTGGGATGTGAATATAGGCATCACACCCGAAAACCCTGAAATAAGAAACATCTGGCTTAGACCCAAAGTACGCCTCATAAGGGGTCATACCAACAACAGTGGAAGTAGGGGATCGATTAAGGATATGAATGGCAGTAGCAACAGCCTCAACCCATAGATACCGAGGTGTCTGACGATGCTCCATCATAGTACGGGCCATCTTGATCACACTGCGATTCTTCCACTCCAATATGCCATTCTCCCGAGGGATATCCATATTGGCAAACTCTTGGTGAATATAACGATCTGCACAAAAATGAGCAAGCTCATTAGAAACAAATTCTCCATCCTCCGATCATAAGATCTTCAGTTTTCGGCCCCATCGATTCTCCTCAAAGAGCAACCAATCCTTAAGTTGAGGAAAGCCTCTGACTTCAGCTTCAAGAACTAAACCCATGGCATCGTGTTGCAACAAATGTGACGAGTAGACTCCTTTTCTTTGTCGTCCTTGGATTTATCCTCATCCTCTTTCTTTTGGTCCTTTCCCTTTTTCTAAGAGGACTGACCAACCAAAGCCTCAGATTTAGAAGCATTGGTTTCTTTCAATTGCTCCTCTTGGTCCAAGACCATAGGAACTAACTCTCTCTCTTAGACCGCCCTAAAGCAATAGAGGCGGAATAAAAAACCACTGAAGAAAAAAGAGTCATCACCTTGTCTTCAAAAGTGATCACCTTTTCTGCGGCCATACGATTATATATTTGATCAAGCTCTAGCCATATCTCCCGGGCCACCGTTAAATGCTCAATATAAGAGATAACACTTATAGTACATGAGAGAAATAAAAACAAGTGGATGTAAGCATTGAGTTTATCCCAATGTGCCTGAGCCTTTGCCAACCCCACCTTATCACTGGAAGAGAGTCTGGACTCATCTCACGAAGAATGACAATGAATAACCTCCGTAACAAGCTCCGCCAAATCATACGACTCCAAAATGGCAAGCGTCATGATCCGCCAAATGCGATAATTCTTGCCATGGAGCTTTTGATCTAATAGAACAACCGGTAGGACGGGCACCTTCCGGTCACATCTTCACCTACAATGCCTGCTCAAACCACAAAAAGCAGCCCCCTCCAACTGTGAGAATGCAGCCTGCTAGGGCTCTTTACCGCTCGTCTTGCTCCTTTTTCACCTACCGAAGGCAATGAAAAGGTAAAATTTGTACTTGAAGGCCCAAAACGCAGCCTTCTTCCTTCTCTAACAGCAAAAACCAATAGCAACTTCAGCAAATCTTCTCCCTTCTCACACGCCCACGCTTGCCTCAGCCTTGTTTTGATGCACAGCCCTCCTGCTCGCCCTTGAACGTTGAAAACGCAGTCTTGTGTCGTGCTAAAATCTCCTCTTCAAGTAGGTCCACAATCCTTCAATGCTTTGATACCATGTCAGAGTGAAGCAGTGCAGAAGCAAATGACCAAGACAAAGAGTGAACAAAGAGTGGAGAGAGAGAGAGAGAGAGAGAGAGAGAGAGAGAGGGGAGACAATGAAACGCAGAAAATCTGCAGTGAAGAATTTTGTATAAGGATGCAGAAATATACATGAGTGCAGAGAGAATATCTGTGTATGTCTCCACCTCAAAGATCTCATCTCCATGAACCCTGAGGGCAGTCTCCACAGTCTGCAGCCTGAAAACTGGGAGCACAACTGAGACTGTGAAGAACAAGGACAATAAATAGGCCAGCAAGAAAATGCCAAAAATAACATGTCAGCTGCATTTGACTGGACAACCAAACTGCACGACCAACTGTCCGACCTGCCATGTCAGCTGCCTGACACCTGGCAGCTGCCACCTGGCACTTCTACTAGTACCTGTGACTGCCTGCTGTACCAGCTGCACCTGCCTGTCCAGGGAATGTCCAGCTCTAACACATCACCTCTGTACACTTTTCCAAAACCTGGATTAGATCGGTATTTATCATATACACATAGATTTTAGATTAATAAGAGCTTTTGGTTTTGCCCCTACATCACAGGGAACTCCCAGATACACTAATAATTAATAGTCATTGTTGCACAAGTGTTTAAAATACCATGCCAGTTTCACAGAGCTTAAGACTAAAGTTGCACATTAAGAAGTTTTTAAGTGTTCTGTCATGGCAGTAGATCATTACATGAGCATGTTTAGCATGTCAGAAACTTAAAGATGAAAATAGTTGCATGCCACAAAATCCAGCTGTTCTTCCATTGAATCCAAGGTTCTAATTTAGAGTACCGTGAAGAAAGGACAGGGTTTGCAGTGGAGACAGCAGTGTGTACGACAAACACTGGCAGTGAATGAGGTCAGAAACACACAGAATGAACGAATGATGGTGAATGAAATACAATGATAATACAATGACTAATCAACTCTCACAGAGTCAAGTCACCAGTAAATCTGCATGCTCATTACAGGTCCAAAGTGCCAGTTTTATAAAACCTTGAATTTTTGTATTGTCTACTTAATCTTCCTTCATGTTGTTTCAATGAACTTTGGACTAAGCCTAACTCTAAGTTAACTAAGCTGAGTCAGTCATAGAATGTATAAAGGTTATCCAAACAAACCAGATAGCAAAAAATTTCACAACCTGCCAAGATGTCATGAGATTGAAGTTTCAAGACCTATAAAACACAGTAGAGACTACCTGGGCAATCAAATACCAAATAGTCATCATCGATGTAGCCCTCTAATTGCTCAGCCAACCAATCATCAAGATTTTCTTCCAAGTACCTAATGATAGGTCAAGGTAGCTTTGCACCAGGAAGAAGTTTTTGCAGATTTTCATTAAAGGTGCCTCCAATGCACACCATAATCTGTGTTGCAGTGATGTCCTATCTACAAACTAGCTACAAAATCTTAAGTTGTGTATGTACCTACAAAACTACTGTACAACTTGTAAAGGATACTCCATGCAATACACAAGCCCACCGTTTGGGCCCAATTGTAGCTCTTCCATCACATCCTCTAGTGAGACAAGTTCACGAATATCTATCACAAAATCAAAGCAAGAAATATCATTGACATATCTGATTGCACCTCAATTCTCTCTCAGAACTTGCATGAATGAATCTTTTCAGATACAAAGCTACGCTTCACACAGCAGAAGGCTTTACTAGGTGTTGAATGTGAAAACACATCAGAAGTGTCAGAATCGCCCATGCATCACTGTTATTCCTTTATTGGAAAACAAGAGAAACAAACTTACCTACAGACACTGGATAATTGAAATTTTCAGCAGCTGGATCCAGATTTACCACATGTACTGTACGACCAATGCTTGCACAATGTTGATAGAGGTTGGCACAGTAAGTAGACTAAGAGAAAAAAGAAATGGAAAAAATCAGAATAACAGTCAAAGTGAGCTACAAAGTTCTAAGGGAAAAACAAAACCTCAAACTGCTGTTCTCTCTCTCTCTCTCTCTCTCTCTCTCTCTCTCTCTCTCTCTCTAGATAGTCATAAGCATTGCTTTCATTTACTTTCATTCCCATTTATGTATCACTTGATGATAGTATCATTCATCTATAATGATTTGAAGTTTGGGTCTCATAGGTCAATTTTGGCCTTTGAACACCATTCTCTCTCTCTCTCTCTCTCTCAGCAACCCCCTGCCCCCACAAAGAAAACACCACAGCTCCCTACTTGAGCCAGTCCCTCCCCACGAGTCCTCTCTCACTCTTGTACTCTCTCATGAGAGAGTTGGAGGTGTATCCTATCCTTGGTTGGTATGATTGTAGTTTGTAGATCCAATTTAGCCTATCATGTGTTTCTCATTTTCAGCCCTTAATTTTTTACTGAGGTAACTTTTCCTTTTGTTTGCCTAGGTCTTGTATGTACTGAAATCATCCCATTGTATTTGTTGGGTCTCATAGGCCACTTTGGCCTCTCCAGAAACATTAACGCACGTTGGAAAATGACAGCCAAGTATGGAGGAGAGAAAAGAGAGAGAATGAGAGTGTGCTGAAGCAAGAGAGTTGAGTGTACTTGCTGAACTGAAAGAATAAGAATGAAAGGTACAAGATAGGTCTAAGAAA
Organism: Lygodium microphyllum; assembly: GCF_053477565.2. NCBI lineage: Eukaryota > Viridiplantae > Streptophyta > Polypodiopsida > Schizaeales > Lygodiaceae > Lygodium > Lygodium microphyllum. Next base: position 22,655,561 of record NC_141137.1, read on the forward strand.
CCTAGCTCTAACTCAACTACAATTAACTGACTCTAAGAGTGGTCACACAACTTATAACTTTTGTTGTGTTCACACTAAGAACTGAAAAAGAACTAAAGACTAAAACATTGGGCACTGCCCATAGAATTGGCAAATTCTAACAACCCCCTACAATGCCAATGTAGTATAGTACAAGAGTGATCAATCACCAAAGGGTAGAAAGTTTAAGGATTTGCAAAAAGCCTCAAACTTCTCACAAGGTAGTGCCTTGGTGAAAATGTCTACAACATTTTCCTCTGTAAGAACATACATCAAGCTAATCTCTCCTATGTAGCATCTCTCTTTGACATAATGGTAATGCACCTCTATAGGCTGTTTCTTGCTTAGCCATGAAATGCATGAATGGCCCAGAAAGAAACAGTGTCCACTAGTAGACTGCCTAGTGTCTGCATCACCAACCCAATCTGAATCATTGTAAGCATGTAATTGCAAGCCCGCCCCCCCCCCCCCCCGACCCCCCGGGAAATAATAATGCATGTGACTGAGTACCTTGCAAGTATCTAAAGATCCGCTTAACAGCTTGCGAATATAGTCCATGTGCTATGCATATACCTGCTCACCTGAGATACTGTATACTGAATATCATGGCATGTGTTGCAAAGATAAAAAAGATAGCCAATAGCCTCTGGCTGTAAATTGCAACATCAGACATCTCTTCACCATCATGTATAGAAAGCTTTAAGCCTAGCTCCATAGGAGTGCACATAGGTTTGCAATCTTGCATATTAAACCTATGTAACAGACGACACCATGCTGGATTTGGGTGAACTGAATCCCCAATAATGGTGTAGACAACCCATATCTGACGTAGCAAATGCATGTTTTAATTCAGCCTTGAAATCTGCAATTTTTGCTTCTGAAGGTCCAGTGAGCAACATGTCATCTACATAAAGAATGATAATCAACAAGTTTCCCTCTTCATTCTTAATGTATAGAGTAGGAAGTAATTGGATTGTTTTTTAGCCCTTTGCAAGCCAAGTATGCGTCAATTTTAGAGTACTATGCACAAGGAGCCTATTTGAGACCATAAAGAGCTTTGGTTAGCTTGCATATCATGTGCTCTTTCCCCTTAACCACAAACCCTAGAGGTTGTGACACATAAACATCCTCATGCAAATCCTATCTTAATGTCCAACTAATGTACCTTCAACCAAAATTTGCAGCCATAGCAATTACACACCTCACTATACTCATATGGGATATAGGAGCAAAAGTCTCTTCATAATCTATGCCCTTCTTCTATGCATGGCCTTTTGCTACAAACCGTGCTTTGTACCTGTCAATAGTACCAATCAACCTTGCGTTTGAGTTTAACAACCCATGTTGTGCCAATGGCCTTCTTGCCAAGTGGTAAATCCACAAGATACCATGTAGAGTTAGTGGCAATAGAGTCTAACTCATCCTGCATGGCTTACATCCAATGTATATCTTGCTTAGCTTTGTCCAAGGAAGTAGGCTCATCATCATCCAACAGTGAGCTCATAAATACATGCTCATCACAATCATCTACTTCCGTAAAATCAGCCAAATGGGCTCCCCCTGTATCATGTGTTGCATGTCTAGCAGCCCTTCTGGTGCGTTGAGCTAAAGGAGCATCCTTTTAACTCTCCTGGAGAATTTGCAACAGCCATCTCGGGACTGTTTTTATTGCATTTACAACAGTCCTTTCATGCTGTATTGCCTCTTCCATTGCATGTGGCAAACCATCATCAATACCTTGCTGTTCAAGCACATATAGTGCAGCAACAGCTTGTTGTATTATGTCTGTCTGGCCATTTACAGCAGGCACAAACTCCAAAGAAAGTGGCAAAGACCCTCGAGGACATCACCAATCTCATGGGGGCTGGCACTTGAAACTGATCATGTGAAAATGCAGCATTTTCAGCAAATATGAAGGCACAAACTCCAAAGAAAGTGGCAAGAGACCCTCAAAGACATCACCAATGTCATGGGTGGTTGGCACTTGAAACTAATCATGTGAAAATGCAGCATTTTCAACAAATATGACATCCCTACTAACAAAAACTTTCTTTGTGCGTGGGTCGTACAGGTGATAGCCCTTGCTTTCTGAACTGTAGCCAATAAATATGCATTTTACAGCCTTGTCATCAAGCTTCCCATGAAGCTCTTTCGAAACATGTGCATAGGCTATGTAACCAAACACCTAAAAGTAGTCAACCTTGGGTTTCTTGCCATGCCAAGCTTCAAACGAGGTGACCATCTTTAGTGCCTTAGTGGATGCACGATTCAACACATGATTTGCACACTGAAGGCCTTCTAACCAAAATTTAGGAGGCAGCCCCTTGCTTTGAGCATAAGAGTGTGATTTTTCCTTTCAGCAACACCATTCTGCTCAAGCATCATTCTAATAGTGGCTTGATGCGTAATGCCATGGCCAAGCAAATATGTCTCAAAAGCACAAGACATATACCCCCCCCTCTATCTATGCGAAGAGTCTGTACTTTCAAGCTAGTTTCAACCTCAAGCTTTGCAACAAGATGTTTAAAATGCATAAACACATCTTTCAGCACATATACCCATGTATATCAAGAGTAGTCATCAATAAATGTAACAAAGTAAAGATGACCTCGAAGTGCACGTATCCTCATGGGACCACAAACATCAAAGTGAATTAGCTGCAATTTCTGGATAGCACGCACTGCACCATCCTTTTTGAAGGAAAATTTGTGCATCTTGTCCAAAATACATCCCTCATGCATGAGTAGGTGGAGTGTAGGAATCGATTAGGCACGAAGATCGAGACAGACTGTCGTATGCACAGTGAGAGACACAGAGAGAGAGAGAGAGAGCGCGAGAGCAAGCAGTGTAGAGTGTAAGCACGTTTTTGGTACAATGACGCATGTACCACTTTAGGTTTTCGATAGATATATATATATATGAAAGTACAATGTGCTAAGAGTGTGTTTACACCCGTGCACATATAAAAGGCACGATGGCCCTTTTATTCCCAACAACCTCCCACCTAAAGGCAATGTGCCTTAAGAGGAGAAAAGAATCAGCTAAGTCTAGGTATGTACAAAGCTGAAATAAATATATCTATCCAACTCCCATCATTTGTCGGCAATGAACAAACCGCTCTACTGGAAAACCCTTGGTGAGAAGGCCTGCAGGATTATCATCTGTATACACTTTGACAAGCCCAATTCTCTTACTGTGAAGTACATCTCTAATGAAGTGATACTTCACCTGTATGTGCTTTGTCTTTGCATGAAAGACAGGATTCCGTGCTAGCATGATAGCACTCTGACTATCACAATGGAGAACAGGTAACCTTGTGATGCCAAGCTCTCCCACCAGACGTGAAAGCCATAAAGCCTCCTTGCATGCCTCAGTGGCAGCCACATACTCTGTCTCTGTAGTAGACAACGCAACACACTTTTGTAGCCTGGAGATCCAAGAGACTGCTCCTCCTGTGAAAGTAAACACATACCCAGAAGTGGACTTCCTACAGTCCGCATGACCAGCATAGTCTGCATCCGTAAAGCCAACAACAGATGCCTTTTGCTTTCCAAAGCAGATGCACAACTCCTTGGTGCCTTTGAGATATCTCATAATACCTTTCACTGCATCCCAATGCTTCTTGCCAGGGGTTGCCATGTATTTGCTAACCACTCCCACTGCAAAGGCAATGTCAAGACGTGTAGCAACCATAGCATACATCAAACTGCCAACAGCTAAAGCATATGGCATCTTGGCCATTTCAGCCTTCTCATCATCAGATGTAGGGCTGTCCTCTGCACTAAGTTTCACATATGGAGGCAATAGAACCCCAATTATTTTCCCCCTCTCCATATTGAAATGCTGCAAAACTTTGGAAATATACTCCTGCTGAGATAGAGTAAGTCTTTTGATATTTCTCTGAGTATTCGCATGCCAAGAATGTGATTTGCATCACCAAGATCCTTCGTGTCAAAGCTGCCATGAAGACTTTGCTTCACTGAGTCCAAGGCATGAGTATCCCTGCCACCAATCAGCATATCATCAACATACAAAACCAAGATAATCAGGGTGCCATCTGTTGCCTTCTTGGTGTACAAGCAGTGATCCACTTGACTTCTATGAAAGCCTTGGGACTGCATGAATGTATCAAATTTATAATACCCTTCTCTTGGTTCTTATTTCAGCCCATACAAACTCCTTTTGAGTTTACATACCATTTTTTCCTTCCCTTGTTCAACAAACCCTTCAAGCTGCTATATATAAATATCTTCATGCAAATCACCATGTAAGAACGCAGTCTTTACATCCATCTGTATGAGCTCCATATCCTCAACTGCAACCAAGCCCAAAATGGTTCTCAATGTAGTCATCTTGACTACAGGAGAAAAAATCTCATCACAGTCAATTCCATGCTCCTACTTGTACCCTTTTGCAACCAATCTTGCTTTGTACTTTGGTGAGGAACCAAAAGTGACCTTCATCTTGTAAACCCATTTGCATGGAAGAGTTTTCTGCCCTTTAGGCAACTGCACCAAGTCCCAAGTGCCATTTTTTTCAAGAGATTCCATCTCTAACAGCATGCCTTTATACCATTTCTTGTTGTCCTGTCTATCCATTGCTTCCTTGAAGCAAGACGCTTCACCACAGTCTATCAACATGACATAATCAGCCACATTAATTGCACCAGGAACAAACCTATCAGGTTGTCTAGTATCCCTAGATAATCTCCTAACCCAATGGTCATTGTTTGCTGGCTGTTCCTGCAAATTTCCATTTTCAGCATGCTGTCCTGGCATTTCAGCCTACAAATCAGCATTAATAGCTTGATGTCCTGGCTGTTCCTGCACATCTAATGGCTCATTTTCATTGGTAATAGCTGACTGATCATTTCCTACATTTACAGGTTCATTTACAGCAGGTATTTGCTGCTATACAGCGGGCACATTTTGCTATCCAAAAGAAACCTCCTTAGTCTTTTCAGGTTGTTTGTGCATGCGATCTTCTCGGAAGATAACATCATTGCTGCGTACTACTTTCCTTTTCTCGGGATCCCACAATTTATACCCCATTTCACCCTCGTCAACATATCCTAGGAAAATGCATTTACAAGACTTTGGCTCAAGTTTGCTGCGTTTTTCTTTACGAATGTGCACAAAAGCCTCGCAACCAAATACTTTCAGATGAGCATATGAAGGTGGCTTGCCCGACCATGCTTCTTGGGGAACCCCCCCCCCCCCCCCAAAAGACCTGTTTAGTGACCGATGAATTAAGTGAACAGCTGTCATAATAGCCTCTATCCAAAAACCATGGGGTAATGCAGCATGATACAACATCGTACGGACCTTATCCTGTATGGTCCGATTCATACGCTCTGCAACTCCATTTTAGGAAGGATTATGAGGCATAGTGAGCTCTCTCTTTATCCCTTTGCTGTCACAAAATGCCTAAAAGGCCTTGGACACATATTCCCCACCATTGTCAGAGCGAAGACACTTAAGTGTCTTATCTATCTGATTTTCAGTAAATGCCAAGGATTTTTTAAACTTATCAAGCACTTCATCCTTGCTACGAATATGGTAAACCCATACTTTCCATATAGCATCATCGACAAAGGTGATAAAATATTTATTTCCTCCTAAAGATAATCCTGGCATTTGACATACATCCGAATGTACTAACTCTAGAGGTGAAGATTTCAAAGAAAGAGACTTTTTATGTGAGGTCTGTGCATGTTTGCCATAAATGCAATGATCACAATGCTCAAAATCAGCATAACGAAGACAAGGCAAGTAACCCAAACGAGAAAGCACTTTCATTCATGTTTGGCTCGTGTCCCAACCGGCCATGCCACAAAGAAACGCTTGGCTGCTCGGTCACGGCAACAACATGGTCACGCACACTAGATACATGAAGTGGATACAAGGTATCACTCTTGCAACCTCTCGCAATAACCCTAGATCTCTTACAGATCTTCCATTTTCCATCACCAAAGGTGGTATGAAAACCATCATCATCTAGTTGCCCTGTGCTAATCAAGCTCTTCTTGAGCTGAGGTACATGCCGTACATGCTGGCAAGAGCCATGCTGAAACTGTAACTGCACACTGCCAATACCTGCAATCTCACATACATAGTTGTCCCCAAGATTAACAACACCATGTCGAACCCCTGTATAGGCAGAGAACCACTCACGATGAGGGGTGACATGAAAGGAGGCATCTGAATCAAGAATCCACGTATGCATGTCATCATCTGTATCTGCAAGTAAAGCATGTGCACCAAAGTGTGAAGAGACAAAGAGTACGCCACTTCCACTATCACTGTCACTGTCATGAGTGACTACAGTCACCTCTTCAATTTTTACACTGCTCTTCTTAGGCTGACTGTCCTTCTTCTCTTCCTTGCTATCATCTGTCTTCTTGCCTTTTCCTTTCTATTTCTTCCATTTGTAGCAGTCACGTTTAAAGTGACCCTTCTTGCCACAATGATGGTATTCAACATCTTTGCCACGTGATTTACTGCGTCCCTTGCTATCATATTTACCCTTTTGCTGTGATCTGCCCCTAGTATGCAAAGCACTGGAAGACTTACTGGATGCATTGTTCTGTCAATTCATCTCTTCCATAAGTAGAGCACTCTCTACATCAGTATACAAAAGGATCACATTAGAATTGCTCATAGCAATTCTGAATGTATCCCAACTCTCTGGTAGAGTGCAAAGCAAGAAAGTAGCCTTCAATTCCTCATCAATCATGAACTTCAAGGCAACCAGCTGGCTGAAAATGGAGTTAAACTCACTCAAGTGAGTAGACATTGCTGTACCTTCTTTCATATGCAAATCCATAAGCTTTTTTAGCCAATACATTTTGCTTGCATCACTCTTCTGTGCATACAGTTCTTCTAGTCTAGTCCATATAGCATATGCAGAATCCAAACCTTCAATGTTGAAGAGCAAGGCATCAGAAATCGATAGCTCTATGGTTGAGCATGCAAGCTCATTCAACTCATCCCAATCGTCCTGATCCATGTCCGCAAGCTTTGCCCCTTTGATTTTGATCGGCTTTGCCTACTTCTTTTGTAACAGGATATTGTAGTATTGTTTTTGCCATACTGCAAAATTATGTGCGCCTTTAAGCTTCTTTATGTGCATCAAATTACTGCTGTCATTGCTTCCAGCCATGATTTTCAGCCCAAATGTGACCAAAAAACCAGCAAATGCAGGCCCAAATAGTCACCCAAGTGACCAAGGTACGAACAAGTACCAATCAGCAATAAATGACCACGTAGCAATACAGATTTCAGATCTGTAATTAAGTTTTCACAAGCACCAAACCAAGTGCTACAGCATTATCCAACTGATTACAGTTATTCCAAGGGCATGTTCATCACATTACATGAGAAATCCCAAAATTTCAGCTGCAATTTCTGTTGTACATGTACCCACGGACATAAAATTTGACACGAACAGTCAAAAGCCCCAAAATTTTGTGCTCAAAGCGTCAAACACACACCTACATTTCCTCTGTCATGCATAGGACTGTCCAATTTTGCCAAAATAAAGCAATTTCAACAAAACCCCCAAATTTTACCAAGTGTTGATGTCCAAATTGCACGGAATTCAACCTGCATGTACATAAAATGACCAAATGCTGCACAAATTTTGCCCAAATTGCAAAAACCCCAAATTGCATGGAGTCCAATGTCCCTCAATGTCGAGAAATCAGCCCAATTTGCGCATGTACATGAAAAGCCCCAAATCTCGAGGACAGAATGTCACAAATTCCTGCAATTTCCAAAACAGATTTGCTTGTCCTGCATCAAATTTCCCAAATCTGGGAAAAGCCCCAAATTTCTGGGCCTTAAATCTACACAGATTTGCACACTATGCGTCCGCGCGCGAACACCTTGGTTAGAGGGGGGAATTTCAAAGGATTTTGAAGACAAAAAAAAAATTTGACGACGGCCCCATTGACCCGTCAGTCGTGCATCGTTCGTGCTGGTCGCCCCTCTGGACACGGTGCCTGTCGCAAGTCAATCGTGGAGCCCCCATCGTGCAGCCCTCCGTCGTTCTGCAACTTGCCACGCGCCGGCTGCTGCCCGCTACCCTATCCCATAAATTGCAATCGCCATGGTCCACACTGGACCCCGACCCCAGTCCCAGCCCGTCACGCAGCTCAACTGGGCCCCCGACCGCAGCCCGTCACTTGCTACTGCCCGTTCTGTCCGACTGTTGCCCGCCAGCGATTCCTGCTCGCACTGCCTCTTGCCGGCTCTAATACCAGTTTGTAGGAATCAATTAGGCACGGAGATCGAGGTAGACTGTCGTATGCGCAGTGAGAGACACAGACACACAGAGAGAGAGAGAGAGAGAGAGAGAGAGCAAGAGCAAGCAGTGTAGAGTGTGAGCACGTTTTTGGTACAATGACAAGTGTACCACTTTAGGTTTTAGATAGATATATATATATATATATGAAAGTACAATGTGCTAAGGGTGTGTTCACACCCGTGCACATATAAAAGGCACGATGGCCCTTTATTCCCAACATGGAGTCTCCACTCAAGGCAATGCATCTACCATATGACACCTCAAAAGGGTCATCAAACTCCCAAAACTCATATGTCCATATCGAGCATGCCATAGCTCCACATTCTGCATAGCAGGCAATAGAATAGTAATTGCCAAAGCATCATGAGATTGTGCATCATAGGTATCTAACAAAAACAAACCCTTATACAGGGTCCTAGACAGCATGAGTGCATAATCCATCTCCTTATCTCTAACAGTGCATTTTCATCCTCAAAGATGACCTAAAAGCCATACTTATTAAAAGCAGAGATAGGCAACAAGTTCTTTGTAACACTAGGCACAAACAAGACATCTAGAAGCATAAAGTAAGAACCATTTGCAGCAATAATAGTGACTATCCCAATGCCACAAACATCGTAACTGTTGTTGTTCGCACATGTAACATGCTTCCCAACAAGGGCTAAATGCAAAGAGGAAAACAAACACTTCCTAGAAGTGATGTGCTTTGAAGCTCCACTGTCGAAATACTATGTTTGTTGCGTTTCAGAAGCATTAAATGCTAAATCAACCATTGAAGAATCATAACTACAAGTCATAAATGCATAGTTCTCCTCCACAAAGTTGACTAAAGCATCACCATCAATAGATTTGCTAGCTGATGTCTCTTGGACACCCAAACCACTGTCCTTTTTCTTCTCTTTGGCTAATCTCTTACGGCATTCGTCAATATAGTGACCTGGCTTATTGCAATAATAGCATTTTTCTCTTTCTTTAGACTTTTCTATGTCTTGGACAGCCTTATTTGATGGCTATTCAGCATCACCTTTTTGTTGTTTTTTACATTTTGCTCAACTTTTCCTTTGCCTTTGAACATGGAAAGCATAACCACATCTCCTGAATGCGATGCAACATTCTTCAAAGTCTGCTTCCCTTGCAACAAAAGACCTTCCAACTCCACAAATGTAAGGGGCTATTGCCTCCCTCTCAAAGACATCAAAGAGGTGTGGAAACCAAAATACAACTCTAGAAGAGAGTTCAATATGATGTTTACCAATTCAACATCTTGAATGATTTCATCCACATTGAGCAACTGCTCGTACAAATCTTGTATGTGAGTAAGGTGATTTGTCATGCTATCACCCTCATCCATGTTCACATTGGCCAACTCTCTGTAGAGATGAGATATTCTGGCCTTGCTACGTGTTATAAATATATACTCAAGTATATCCCATGCAGATTTTGAGATCTTACAAGGCTCGATGTGTAAAATGATCGATCTTTCCATTAACAAGACAATCAAAGAAAGTGCATGTGCATCTTTTGAGTCCCATCTCCTCTGATCCTCGGTAGGATGGGGAGGAGGGGCAACAAAACTTGCAGCCTATCCTCTAGCGTTACACTGAGGTGTTTGAGGTGCAAGACCTCCTGGTCGCTACAAATCACCTGTAACATAGTTCCACGAGTCCTTCGCTACAAGAAGGTTGCGGACCATAAAACTTCACAACGAGTAGTTTGATCCAGCAAGTTTGTCCTCCTGCGTGAGGACACCAATGATATTGCTCTAATCATTAACCACCAACTATCAAACTTTGAGATACTTTTGTACTCAAAAAAAGTTCTCTAAGAAACATATAAGATCAGCAAGTTTCCTCTCAATTTTTCTTTTTTAGATTATGCACATCAAGGGTTAAAAAAATGTTGTGGCTGATGTGCTCTCAAGAAAGTCCCAAATTTCAGCCATTACAATGGCTTACTACTCTAAATTGAAAGTCATGAAAGAGCAGTATGTTGCTAAAATAGACTTTGTGAACATTTATGATCAGCTTTGCAGCCAAAGGTATCAGCACCATGTTCTTCATGATGGCTTTCTCATGATGCATGCATGATTGTGTGTTATGAAGCAATTGAGGCCAGAGGTAATAAATAAAAGCCATGCTCCTATGCTACAATCAAGGCAATGGAGCACCTTCTCTTTTGGCCAACTTTGAGACATGATATTGAGGAGTTTGTACACACATGCAATATATGTGAAAAGGTCACATATGATAGGCAATAGATTCCTAGGTGGTTGCACCCTTTTGCCTATTCCTAATAGTCTTTGACAAATCATTCCTATGGATTTTATCTTTTATCTTCGGAGGACATCTACCGGAAATGATGGTATTTGGACCAGCAAATGTAAGTCCGGCATGTTGAGCTAAAATAAGCATTACATGCTGGATTAGCCTCTTAAACAGCCCCAAAAATGCTTAAATATATAATCCCTAATTTGGTGCATGGTTCGAGAGAATTTTAAAACAATGCACGGTACGAGGTCCCAAAACTTTCTATAAGTAGGCCGGCTGCCCTCCATTCAGCCTTAGTCTCGTTTTTGCAAGTTTCAAGAGCTATTTCTCTTTTGCCCACATCCCATTCATAGGACATCTTGGTTAGCTTTTCCCCTTGCTATATGCTACCATCTTACGCCTTATTCCAATCTCTGTCTCCACCTATTGGCTGTCGCCATCACCCTGGAACTGTCGCTTGGTTCTCTGGAGTTGCATTTATTGCTAACATCACGCGCTGGAGCTGTCACCGTCATCTAGACATTGTCCCCATCATCCAGATTTTGTGTTTGCTGAGTTTATCTCTCCTCCAACTATTGCCTACACTTCCTGCACAATCGCCTTCAATTTCCAACTATCGCCCAGTTTTTCTCTCAAGAACCTATGTTTTTTGTCTCTCTCTCTTCCCACTACCTCTCTATATCAAATCTAACCTTCTATGGCTGTGTTTGCTGGTGTTCAACTCTCAGTGGCTGCCTGTGCTACATTTTGGGATCTATTAGCAATACAACACACTCTCCCGCTCAGCACCTCTACCTCAGTCCTCGAGACACGAGAGTTCGGGGTACAGTTTTTAATCTTGCACAGTTTGTTTGCAACATGAGCATTGTATATTTCGTATTCACGCATTCATACAAATTCACTATGTTCATTGTTTCTGTGTTACCCTAACCCTAATTGTGTTCTCCTGAGTTTATGCTTTGTCATACCCTTTACTTTATGTTTCTACGTTAGGGTATTTCTTTACATGGTATCAGAACGATGTTCTCTTCTATGAAACCTAGGCCTTTGATCGGGAAGCCCTTTGCAAAAAGCAAAAACAACACGAGAGCCAACTAGCTTTGAACACATCTTTGCCACATCATCATGAAGCTCTCAAGCTTAGTACAGAGTCAAAGTGGAAGCAAATAGAGAAAGAGAGCTAAGAGCAGGCACAATAATCAAGAAGTTCAATGACTCAGAGCTAAACAGTGTTTGATAGTGAGTGTGTGAGAGTGAGTCGTTGGATAGGTGTGTACTAGTGTGGTACACAAAGAATAAAAGAATGTATTTATACTTAGGATATGGTACACTTACACCCGTTAGGGTGGGTTCACATATGTGAAGTAATATATACACGGGAGAGTGCATAAAGGGCCTTTACACCCAACAACCTCCCACTTAAAAGTCCTAAGCGAACCTTTAACCAACTCCCATAAGTCTAATCCAATCCTCATGTTGAGCCTTTGCAAGACTTTTAGTGAGAACATCTACAGGGTTATCCTGTGTTTTTATCTTAGTCAGGGTGACTAGACCATCATCCAAAACTTGTCTGATAAAGTGATACCGAACATCAAGAAGATTTGGTACATGCATGAAACATGGCATTCTTAGCCAGGCATACAACGCTCTGGCTATCACATCTAAGTACAGATGTTTTGGTGGGCAGCCCAAAATCCTTGACCAAACGACCAAGCCAAACTACTTCTTTTGAAACTTCAGTGGCTGAATTATATTCAACCTCAATGGTAGAAAGTGCTACTATTTTTTACAATCTAGAGCACCAAGAAACCGCCCCGCCCATCAAGGTAAAGATACACCCGCTATTAGACTTGCGAGTATCCAAGTCACCTGCCATGTCTGCATCACAATACCCCTGCAAATTCAATGTACCCTTGCCATAGCAAATACATTTTCTTTGTGTGCCCTTAAGGTACCATAAGATACATTTCACTGCTTCCCAATGTGCTTTGCCAGGATTTGACATGAACCTACTTACAACTCCCACTGCATAAGCAATGTCAAGTCTAGTGGCAACCATAGCATACATGAGTGAACCACAAGCTGAAGCATAAGGAACACCCTTCATAGTACTAGCTGCCTTATCATCTTTTAGGCAATTTGCTTTGCTAAGCTTAAGATAGGGTGGAAAAGATACACCAAGAGGCTTAGCATCAGCCATAGAAAAACGATCAAGTACTTTGCTGATGTACTTTTCTTGTGAGAGAAATAAGAGTTGTTGCTCTCTATCTCGTGTTACACGCATGCCCAAAATATGTTCAGTTGCACCCAAATAACTTTTTATACCATTGTCTAGGAGCCTATTTCAAACCATACAAACTTCTCTTAAGCTTACATACCAAATGCTCCTTTCCATGTATAACAAAGCCTTCGAGCTGTTTCATGTACAGCTCTTCTTCCAAATCACAATGCAGAAATGCAGTTCTAACATCCATCTGATCAAGTTCAAGATCCATAGATGCTACAATGGCAAATAACACTCAAAGAGTGGTCATTTTGACAACAAGAGAAAATACTTCCTAAAAATCAATGCCCTCCTTTTGTGTATAGCCCTTAGCCACCCTATCTAGGACACTTTGTAGTAGTCTTCTCGGATGATATCTTGATCTTTAGTAAATCAAGAGAAGAACATTTGGAACATTTACGATTAATATTCCAATTGTTAAGAACCCATTCCCTTTATGCGAAGAAAACTAAATGTGAATTTTTCGCACAAGAGGTCAAATATTTGGGGCATATTATCTCGAAAGAGGGAATCAAGATGGATCCAAAAAAAGTAAAAACAATTATTGAATGGCCATCTCCAAGGAACCTATAAGAGCTACAGATCTTCCTAAGTTTATCTGGATTTTATCGAAGATTCATTCGAGATTATGCCAAGATAGCTGTTCCAATGACGGACCAACTTAAAGGGGAAGGGAAGAGCTTTAATTGGAGAACAAACCAAAATGAAAGTTTTCAAAAACTTAAGGTAGCTATTGCTACAGCCCCAGTACTATTAATTGTGGATCCCAATAAACCATTCGTGGTTGAAGCTGATGCCAGTGATAGGGCAGTAGGTACGGTCTTATTACAAGAAGGTCAACCAGTTGCTTTTGAAAGCAAGAAATTAGACCGTGCAAAACGGAATTATTCAGTTTATGAGAGGGAGTTGTATGCAATAGTACATGCAATGAAGAAATTGAGGCACTATCTGTACAGTGCCAAACTTTTGATCTTGTCGGATCATGAAAGCATTAAGTGGCTTAATGACCAACCGGATCTACAAGGGCGTAAAGCCAGATGGGCCGAACTCCTCCAAGAGTTCAACTATGAGATAAGGTATAGAAAAGGAAAGTATAATATAGTGGCTGATACACTCAGCAAAATGCCCATCATAAATGAATTGAGTTTTACTCAATTCACTTCCGATTTCCTTGAATCCTTAAAAGGGAAATATCAGGTTGATCCGGCATATTCCAACATATGGGAAGCAATAGAAAATGGGGATCCAAATGGAAGAGCCTTCACTGAGGAAGGAACATCTCAGGATGTTCAACAAGGAAATGGAGCATCAGGGGTTGCTCAAATGGGGTTCAAGTGGAAAAATTTTACCATTGATAATGGTTATTTACTCTACAAGGATAGGGTATGTGTTCCGAAAGATGAAGAAATAAGGCGCCAGATACTCTTTGAGTGTCATGATACCCCTAGTGCGGGACATCCAAGAGTTAATAAGACTTATAGTCTTATTAAAAGGCAGTTCTATTGGCTTGGAATGAATAAGGACGTCCTTGACTATGTGGTCAAATGTAATAAATGCCAGGTTAATAAAGCTGAAAGATTGAAAATGGAAGGACTTCTCCACCCATTAGAGATTCCTTCGGGAAAATGGGAGAGTATCTCCATGGACTTTATTGTCGCGTTACCCAGAACACAGAGGGGGCACGACTCTATGTGGGTAATTGTGGATAGGTTAACCAAAATGACTAGGTTTATTCCAACTTCAACTGATGTTAAAACACCAAAATTGGGTAGATTGTTCATAGAGAACATATACCGATTGTATGGCCTTCCAACAAATATAGTTTCTGATCGGGATAGAAAATTTGATAGTCAATTCTGGCGTATTGTATTTAGGAAATTGGATACTAAACTTAGCATGAGTACGGCAGAGCACCCGCAAACTGATGGGCAAACTGAAAGGGTTAACCAAATCCTTGAAGATATGCTCAGGGCATATGCAAGTAAAAGGCAAACTAATTGGGAAGAGTATCTATCGATAGCAAAGTTTGCATATAATAGTGTCAAGCACTCTTCCACTAGATATAGTCCATTTATGCTAATGCATGGGTTTCAGCCCAAAGCTCCTCATGCAGTACGACTGCATAAGGAAAAGGTTCAGGCAGCCAAGGACGTTTTGGAGGATATGAATAATGTGTTAAAATTTGCTCAAGAAAATATTAAGAAAGCTCAAAATCGAGCTAGAGCTTATGCAGATCCTCACCAAAGAGACATCTCCTTTGAAAAAGGGGAATTGGTCTATCTTATGGTGCCTGAACAAACTAAAACCATGAAAACGGGACGATGTCCAAAGCTGTCACCCAGGTATTGTGGTGTCCTTTCACAATACTTAAAAGGGTGGGAGAACAGGCTTACGAGCTCCAACTACCTGCTAGTAGTAAAACACATCCAATTTTTCATGTAAGTAAGCTAAGAAAGAAGCTGGGTAATATGGATAATCTAATCTTAAATGATAATATTGAGGAGCTATTAGATGACCAATCTAATCCACATGAACCAGAAAGAATTTTAAATGTTCGTAACAGACGAACAAGAAATACTATTTATCAAGAATATCTAGTCAAATGGAAAGATTGTTCAGAAGAAAGCTCAACATGGGAGCGAGTAAGTACTTTAAGGAAAAGGTTTCCCAATTTACAGTTGGACCTTCCAAGTATTGTTTTCAAGGACAAAACCGATTCTTAAGGGGAAGGAATGTTACATTTATGGTGTAATACTTTGGGGAACAAGTGCGAGAGAAGACCGTCCGGGGGCCTTGGGTAGCCGAATGGGGTCAAAGGGAGCCTAGGAAGTGATTGAGTGCAAAAATAGTATAACTCACCTTAAGGAGACGGCTGGCGGGAGAGACGAGGAGTGAGAAGTCGAGCCAGCACTTCCTAGACGTGGCTGGGAGGAGAAACAAAAAACAGTCTCTCGTGCTTTTATAACGGAACAAGGAGGGGCAATTAGCAGAAATCTCCCACATCAAATATTGGCAGGCACCTAATAAGTAACATTTGTTGTCTACTTGCCCAACAGAAAGCAAGCTCTTCTTGATGCCAAGAACATACCTAACATCATGAAGAATCAATTCCTGACCATTTTCTAGAGCCAGGTGTATGGTGCCCATTCCTTCAATATCACATGCATGACTGTTGCCAAGGTAGACTTTTCCAAGTTCACCTTCTGCATAAGAAAAAAACACTCCAGAGATGGAGTTACATGAAAAGAAGCACCGCTGTCAACAATCCATGATTGTGACAAACCATCATGAGCTGACAACAAGGCATCTATCACATCTGTTTAAGTGATATGCATATCCTCCACTATGATAGCAAGCGGATTTGAAAATGCAACCAGCAAATCAAAATCTTTATCATCTTCTATTTTCTCTATAACAACACTAGATACCACATTTGCCTTTTCTATCTCTTTAGGGGTAGAGCTGCCATCCTTGTCATTCTTTTTGCCTTTTGCATTAGCTGCTTCTTACATTCTTGTTCCTTTTTAAAGTATCTGCAATCAGGCTTTTTATGCCCTTTGCGACCACATTGATAACAAGTTACATCTTGCTGCTTTTGCTGCGATTTTTGCTTTTATTTGCAGCATTATACCTTTTTTTAGTTCTTCCTCTTACATTGTAGGCTGATCCACTGTTTTCCCCACTTGCCTTGCGTCTAATCTCTTCATTCAAAATAGAACCACTTACACCATCAAATGTCAAGTTGGGGTTATTGCTCAATGACACAACCAATGCTTCCTATGAATCGGGTAAAGTCATGAGCAAGAAGATAGCCCTCAATTTAGAATCAAAAGCTAGTAAGCCTGCATCCTATAACTGACTCAAAATACCAACGAAAATATTCAAATGCTCTGAGGCAGATTTTGACTCATCAAGCTTCAAGTTGACCAACTTCCGCATGAGATATACCTAATTGACAGGAGTTGTATTCTCATAAGTAGCCTTGAGTTTCTCCCAAACTACATAGGCAGTATCAATCCCCTTTATATCAACCAGGATATCATCTGTGACGGCCATTTTAATGTAAGTAATGGCCTTTTTATTCATTTTAGCCCAATCCTCATCTAACAAAGCAACAGGCTTATATTCTTCTAAAGCATCATCACAATCCTTTAGAAAGAGTATACCTTGCATACGATCTTTCCAAAAATCAAAACCATTTCCATCAAATTTACAAATCTCAAAGAGATTCTTTGTGTCAGATGTAGATGCACTGCCAACCATCTTCAGCAATACACAATTGCAATAAAGGGCTGAATACTTTCAGCCAATAGCAAGATTTCTGAATTGTAACAGCAAGTGCACACTCTTGTACTTCCTTGTACTTCCAAAGCATCCAAGAAGCAGATGTTTAGCTGCAATTTCAGTCTCGAGTACTGATTACAGCATATGCCAAATCAAATCTGATACATTTGCATGAAGGATAGCTACCACTTCAGTAATACATCACCAAAATTTCCAAATGCTGTATTTACCACTGTTTCACTCCATAATGAGTATGCAGCAATACATGTATCAAGAGAAGCTGCCCTTTCTCAACATTTGAAGCATCCAAAACTCTAAAGACTCTCACTTAGCAGTGAATCTGCTGCAAATTTCACTATCCAGTCTCAAAAAGACTCAAAAATACATCACCAATGTGAAAAGCCCCAAAATTTCTGCAGTGAATCTGCTCCAATCGCATAAATACATCTTCCCGAGCATCAAGTACGGGCTAATGTTGCAGAAATTTCACGACTTCTGCAAAAGCCCCAAATTTCGGGGTCCAAGAGTGCACAATTTCCAAGAAATTGGCTCAAACAATCAAAAATTTCATTTGCATCTGAAAATCCCCAAAATTTCTGAGACCCGTGCACTCAATGTCTGCAATTTATGGATCAAAAGTCACTGAAACATGTGTCTAGCACCAAATCTAGGAAAAACCTCAAATTTCCAAGAGCAGATTTGCACAGATTTGTGTTATGTGCTTACACGCGCAAACACCCGAAAGAGAAGGAAATAAAAAAGGACTGAAATTTTCTGATTTATTAAAAAAGGGAACCATTGACCTGCCCGTTTGGAGGGCCTTCGTCAGTCCGTCCAGCCCCATCAATCTGTCCAATCGTGCGATCTTCAATCGTCGTGTGGCCTAAAACTCCGATGGCGCCTGTTGACTCCACGTGCGTCTTACGCACCATGCTGGTTATGTCATGCACTGGTTCTAGGCGCTGGTCTGTGTCGCATGAAGATCGCAAGTACCTTTTGCCCCATTGACCACCTGTCACCTGTCGCGCTCTGGTCAGCCTGTCTGGTTCTGACGACTATCTTTGCTTACCTATCGTCTGCCTTCGCCTCTTACCTATTCACCTACTCCCCAACAGCCCGATTGACTTGTGCAGTCTTCGACTGATTTGTCGTGTCACCTGCTCCTCAACAGTCCGCCAGATACTGTCTACAGTGACTGCCGGCTTGCACCGTTGTGCTCTGATACCAATTTGTAGAGTCGAAGCGGAAGCAGATAGAGAAAGAGAGCTGAGAGCAGGCACAGTAATCAATGAGTTCAATGACTCAGAGCTGAACAATGTTTGACAGTGATAGTGTGAGAGTGAGCCGTCGGATAGGTTTGTACCAGTGTGGTACACACAAAGAATAAAAGAAAGTATTTATACTTAGGGTACGGTACACTTACACCCGTTAGGGTGGGTTCACATGTGTGAAGTAATATATACACGGGAGAGTACGTAAAGGGCCTTTACACCCAGCACTTAGCACATCAAGACACGACCAAGTGGGCTTCACAGCTTGCTCCTCCATCCAACATGGTCGGAGAGTCTTCAAACTACCATGGTGTCCACAGACAATAAGAGATTTCATGAGCCAAATACAACCTCATTCTTGTGTATCGAGCTCAACAGCAGATTGGAGGTGAATCTGAGTTTTTCTCTATTCAATGTACTAGTCTAATGATTTTGTAAGAAGGACTGAAGTTCCACAAAGGACTAATCACCCTTACGTGGAAATTAGTATGGAGTATAAGCCATTTCTACTCCACCTTCATTCACTCGCATGTCACGTGCGCATGATACTTCTCAATTTTTTTATTTTACTCCCTCTTTTGCACAAGATATCGGAGATGCTCATGATGAAGAAGCTATCTATACCAAGTATTGTTACATTAGCCCTAAAGAGGATAGGTATTTCAAACTGTACTCAAGAAAAGGTAAACAAAAATTGCAAGAATCTATGGTGGGTGCTCCTTGTTCATCTTTTCCTTAAGTTTTTCATTTCATGATCAATATGATTTTGGTGATGGATCTATCTCTTCATTTGCATTTAATGGACAAAAGTAATATAACACTTTACCAAATAACTCTTCAAATAACAAATCCATTTAATCTCCCCGCACCCATAGGCACACCTTTTAGGATCTCATCTTTTTCTCAACCGAGTGGAATCCCCATAATGGAGGTTCATCCTTCCATCCCTACACTTTCGAGTTTTTCACGGCTTGGGAATGCCACCCAATCACCACCGAGTGTGGATCAATTAATAAAACAATTTGCCTCCATGGCATTACCTAGTGGGCTTTCTGGTCATTTTGTTGTGCTCCAGCCATCTACTGGACAAGGTATATGAGTCCCGATGCCTCCACATTCACCAGCACTTTATAGAAAAATTCATGTTCCAATGTCTGCATACCACGACGCCATCATGTGGGTGAGAAAGGAGTACTACCCTCATACACACCTCTTCTTGAAAGCACGACGTCCTCGTCGAGGTGCGCAAATGAAGGCACTTGCACCAAGAGCGGTGTGATGAGACTCAAAACTTCGGGGTCTAAACATGTCTCACTATCAAGACAGCCAGTGTCTACCCGCTAGACCTAACCTATGACCACAAACTTGGGGGTCTTTGTCGACTCAATATCAAGCCAACCAAGGTCTTCCCACTAGGTGCCATGCCCACTCACTCAATTACAGGTGGGGAAACATGGTCTTCAAGACACAAAGATGATCACCCACTGACTCAATTTACAGTTGTGGAATGATCCCAACCTGGCTGACTAGGAAGAGAAGTAATATTGGAAACACTTCAATTCAACCATCTGCTGACCAGATTTACAATCACAGAATGGAGAATAACCAAGTTAAGACAAGTTGTGTTCACTTGAAATAACTGAAGGTCCTGACAATATGAGTGTGCAGAAACTGTCAGTGGACTGAAGAGGCGAGGCGCGTAACTCAGCTCGGAGTGTGCCACGCCATGAATGCAAGGGCCCATGAAGAGGCGCCCTTAGTTTGATGGCCCCAATTGGCCAGATCTATCAACCCTTGTAGCAACTTCGAATGGAGGCCCCAATTGGCCTGATCTGTCAATCCTGTAACTTTGTGGTTGCACGAGGTGCGCTGTGATGGTGCACCTCCCCTTGAAAGAATTTGGGCCAAGTGAGCCCAAACTTTTTGAGTATGCCGCCGTCTTGCGAGGGTGGCATTTTTGGACATGCGGAGAGGATTATGGCCCCAATTGGCCTGATTTGTCAATTCGTGAATAAGATGCATGCGCGAGGTGCGCTGTGATGGTGCACCTCCCCTTCAAAGAATTTGGGCCAAGTGAGCCCAAACTTTTTGAGTGTACCGCCGTTTGGGGAAGGTGGCACTTGTGGGGACGCATAAAGCTCGTAGCGACACGAGTCTTCAAAGATAGTAGCATTCTGAATGGCCATTGATTTATCCTCCTGGCTCAGGGAGTCTTCAAATATCTGCACATTCTGTATGGCCCTATCTTTATCCTCCTGGGTCACGGAGTCTTCTGCAGTATCCTTTTGAAAACCTGCCGTTCTTTTATCCTCCCGGCTGCAGGAGTCTTCTGAGGAATCATGATGAAGACTGGCCGTTCTTTTATCCTCCTGGCTTAAGGAGTCTTCTAGCATGTGATGATCTACATGTGAAGAATCGACATCTGACTCGTACTCGTCAAACACGATCATGGCCTCCGGTAGCTTAACGATATAATGGGGAGGGTCACCAACCCGCGAACTCGCACCCGGCTCCGTCTGGCCCCTTTTTCCCTTCAGGGTCTCAGCCCATCACAGCATAACCATTGCCATATCGGTCCTAATCGATACAGTCGAGACCGATTGTTATATTTATAAGGTAAATTATGGGAAACAAGCACGAGGCATGACCGTCCGGGGCCTTGGGCGCCCGAACGGGGTTTAGGGGAGCCTAGAATTAAAGAGAGTCCAAGAATAGTAGGACTCACCAAGAATTGACGGCTGGCAATCGGATCACGATGGGAGTTGCCGGCAATTAACTAGGCAAGGCTGGGAGGTGAAACGAATCTCGTGCCCATTGAGTGTCGGACTGGATTCCTCTAGTATTCTTCTTCATCTTCTGAGTCGCCTGACATTGGTATCAAAGCCGCCATCGCATCTTGTTGGAGCTGTCGGGTCCTCATCTTGCTAGTCATTCGTGAAGTTTTTTTTTTTCTGGCGATTACAAGCGCAAGGGCCAGACAATTCGACTGACACGACACGTCATCTGTTAGTCGTTTAAGGTCACCGCCCGTCGTCCGTCAGTCGTTGAAGGTCACCACACGAAGTTGTAAATAGTGGTCGTGTGACGTCACGAAAGTGTGACACGCAGCAGGGAGACGAAAGGCGTGAGGCAAAGCGTGAGACGACTGCTGTAAGCCGTGACGAAAAGCGTTAGATAGTACTTAGGTTCTACACATCATGGTACTTCAGGTCATACACGTCACACGGCTATCTTCCAAGAGCAATTTGGCAATAGGATCGTTTCCACCCAACTAAAGCCAGGACTTAAATCGCTACCAGCTGACTGAAGTCAGTCAAAACCGCTTTATACATAGAAGATATACCGGTGGTTCACGTGATTCTTCCGTTTCTGCCAAAGAACTTCATTTCCAGCATGACTGGTTTACTGCTTTAGTCCGGGAAGGCAAAAATTGTTCCTTACTCTTCGGGTTTATTTATTTACAAAACCAGCAACAGTTGCCCTGCCATTATAACCAAGGAAGTACTTTACCTTGTATGCAAATTTTTTATCTTTGCTTTCCAATTCCAGTGTATTAATGGCAGAAAAAAAGAAAGAGGGAGTAATGGAAAGTTCTAGTTCTGGGGATCACCCTATGGTAGATCCCCATGAAACAGAGATGCAAGAAGAACAGTGGGAAGAATTCTTTGCTACACAAGAACAATTTGATGATCTTACTGCTCGTGTGCAGGCTCAAGGGATTCAAATGGAATTTTTAACTCAAACACTCACTGAAATAAAATCTCAATTAACTTTATTGTTAGAAAGGAATAAAAATAAAATAGAATCCTCGGATATCCCATCTTCATCGAAAGATTTAGATGTGACTATGCAAGATCCTAAGGAACCCCACCACAAGTTGAGGGATAATCCAGTTCTAAAAGATATGAAACCCCCTCAGTTTCACGGGGAGGAAAAAGATAGAAATAAAGATACAATCTTTAATTTTCTCCAAAAAATGGGAAGATTTACATAAACTTAAAAATACTCCACCACATCTCCAAGCATTGGAGGCTAGTTTAACTTTGGGGCCAAAAGCGTATAAATGGTGGCGAACTTTAAAGGAGGCAAATAAAATACCTGAAACTTGGGCTCAATTTGAATCCGTCTTTTTGAAAAAATTTCTTCCTGAAAATGAAATGGAAAGAAATTGGGAAGATTGGGATTATGTCAGACAAAAGGGAAGACCCTTGCTGACATATTTGGAGGAATATCGTGAGATAATCCTCAAATTGGAAGGAATAGATGAATTTCAAAAGACAAGAGGATTCATTAGGAGACTAGATAAAGCCTGTAAAAAGGAAGTAAAAAGGAGTTCACCTAAGACGCTAGAAGAGGCAATTAAATTTGCATTAATCAATGAAGATAGTATGCGTCCAGGTACACTCATTAGTCTCACGGATACGGAGCCCAAGTCTAAGGAATTGGAAACCTAAAAATTTGTGGGCAAATTTAAAAGGAAAATGCCATTTTTTAAGGGTAAAAAACAACCTTTGAAAAGAAACAATATGTAAGGCCAAAGTTAAGTCCAGACGACTTTGATAAGGCCAAAAAAAAAAAGCTGTGTTTTAATTGCCTATCCCCTAACCATGCTGCTTGGAATTGCCCTCAAAGGAAAAGGGGGGAAGACAAAGGAAAGGATAAGGACAAGGGCAAGGGAAAAGAAAAACAAATCCATGTAGTGCAGACCTTAGAATTAAAGGGGCATGAAATGTATAAATCTTTACAGGTCTTGCACATTGATGTACAACACAAGTGTTGTATGTCAACTTCTATGTGGCAGCCTACCTTTGGTCCACATGATTTAGTTAGAGTGTATGGATTGATAGCTGGAAAGAGGGTTAGAGTCATGATTGATGACTCTGCTACACATAATTTTATAAATTATGGACTTGTCAAAAAATTGCAACTTCCCCAACAAAAGAGTGGGCATCAATATGTTATTCGTATGATGCAAGGCCAAGATAATAAAATATGGGATACAATGGTATCCAATTTGGAAATTGAGATTCAAGGATATAAAGATAAACTTGATTTCCAAATCATGAACATGGAAAGAGCTAATGTTGCTCTAGGGAGGGAGTGGCTATGGGGATTGGAACCATCCTTAAAACATAGTTACCATCATAATACACTGGAATTTGAAAGGGATGGTAAGACTTTTGTCATTCAAGGTGAACATGAAGTATCTGATAATCCTTTGCTGTGTTCCACTAAGGTTCAGAAGCTGATAAAGAAGAAAGTTTGTGAGGTATACATGTTATGGTCTCTTCCTATACAAAACACTTTTACTTTTTGTAATATAAAGCAACAATTTTCTTATGTTTGTGAGTTGAATGTAAATAATGAATTAAGTAGTCTTTAGATGAATTTAAAGATGTGTTTCCTTCTGATTTACCAAGCGGCCTTCCACCAGATAGGGGTGATATAAATCACCCAATTGACACAAATAAGGATACTCACCCTATTTCTAAACCACCTTATAAGTTAAGTGAAACGCAGCATCAAGAAGTTGAAAGACAAATTAAGGATTACCTTGATAAAGGGTTTATTCAACCCAGTAATTCACCTTGGGCTTCGCCAATTTTATTAGTAAAGAAAAAAGATGGTTCTATGTGACTTTGTGTTGACTATAGGGCACTTAATAAAATAACGGTTAAGAATAAATTTCCTATGCCCAGAATGGAAGATCTTTTTGATCAATTACAAGGGGCAAAATTCTTCACAAAGATAGACTTAAGAGCAGGCTATCACCAAGTAAGAATTAAGGCACAATATGTTCCTAAGACAGCATTTCGTACTAGATACGGGCATTATGATTTTTTGGTGATGCCTTTTGGCCTCACTAATGCACCAGCTACTTTTATGAAGCTGATGAATAGTGTTTTACGGCTCTATCTAGGACATTTTGTAGTAGTCTTCTTGGATGATATCTTGATCTTTAGTAAATCAAGAGAAGAACATTTGGAACATTTACAATTAGTATTCCAACTGTTAAGAACACGTTCTCTTTATGCGAAGAAAACTAAATGTGAATTCTTTGCACAAGAAGTCAAATATTTGGGGCATATTACCTCGAAAGAGGGAATCAAAATGGATCCAAAAAAAGTTAGGGCAATTATTCAATGGCCATCTCCAAGGAACCTAGAAGAGCTACAGATCTTCCTAGGTTTATCTGGATTTTATCGAAGATTCATTCGAGATTATGCCAAAATAGCTGTTCCAATGACAGACCAACTTAAAGGGAAAGGAAAGAGCTTTAATTGGGGAACAGACCAAAATGAAAGTTTTCAAAAAATTAAAGTAGCTATTGCTACAGCTCCAGTATTATTAATAGTGGATCCCAATAAACCATTTGTGGTTGAAGATGATGCCAGTGATAAGGCGATAGGCGCGGTCTTATTACAAGAAGGTCGACCAGTTGCTTTTGAAAGCAAGAAATTAAACCGTGCAAAACAGAATTATTCTGTTTATGAGAGGGAGCTGTATGCAATAGTACATGCAATGAAGAAATGCAGGCACTATCTGTACAGTGCCAAACTTTTGATTTTATCGGATCATGAAAGCATTAAGTGGCTTAATGATCAATCGGATTTACACGGGCGTAAAGCCAGATGGGCCGAACTCCTCCAAGAGTTCGACTATGAGATAAGATATAGAAAAGGAAAGTATAATATAGTAGCTGATGCACTCAGCAGAATGCCCATCATTAATGAATTGAGTTTTACTCAGTTCACTTCCAACTTGCTTGAATCTTTAAAAGGAAAATGCCAGGTTGATCCGGCATATTCCAATATATGGGAAGCAATAAAAAATAAGGATCCAAATGAAAGTGGTTCTACTGAGGAAGGAATATCTGAGGATGTTCAACAAGGAAATGGAGCATTAGGGGTTGCTCAAACCGGATTCAAGTGGAAGAATTTTACCATTGATAATGGTTATTTATTCTACAAGGGTAGGGTATGTGTCCCGAAAGATACAGAAATAAGGCGCCAGATACTCTTTGAGTGTCATGATACCCCTAGCGCGGGACATCCAGGAGTTAATAAGACTTATAGTCTTATTAAAAGGCAGTTCTATTGGCCTGGAATGAATAAGGACGTCCTTGACTATGTGGTCAAATGTAATAAATGCCAGGTTAATAAAGCTGAAAGATTGAAATGGAAGGACTTCTCCATCCACTAGAGATTCCTTCGGGAAAATGGGAGAGTATCTCCATGGATTTTATTGTTGCTTTACCCAGAACACAGAGGGGGCACGACTTTGTGTGGGTGATTGTGGATAGGTTAACCAAAATGGCTAGGTTCATTCCAACTTCAACTGATGTTAAAACACCAGAATTGGCTAGATTGTTCGTAGAGAACATATACCGATTGTATGGCCTTCCGGCAAATATAGTTTCTGATCGGGATAGAAAATTTGATAGTCTATTTTGGCGTGCGGTATTTAGGAAGTTGGATACTAAACTTAGCATGAGTACAGCGGATCACCCGCAAACTGATGGGCAAACTGAAAGGGTTAACCAAATCCTTGAAGATATGCTTAGGGCATATGTAAGTAAAAGACAAACTAATTGGGAAGAGTATCTACCGATAGCAGAGTTTGCATCTAATAGTGCCAAGCACTCTTCCACTGAATATAGTCCATTTATGTTAATGTATGGGTTTCAGCCCAGAGCTAAGGTTCAAGCACCTAAGGATTTTACAGGATATGAATAGTATGTTAAAATTTGCTCAAGAAAATATTAAAAAAGCTCAAAATCAAGCTAGAGCATATGCAGATCCTCACCGAAGAGACATCTCCTTTAAAGAAGGAGAATTGGTCTATCTTAAGGTGCCTGAACAAACTAAAACCATGAAAAAGGGACAATGTCCAAAGCTTTCACCCAGGTATTGTGGTCCTTTCACAATACTTAAAAAGGTAGGAGAACTGGCTTTCAAGCTCCAACTACCTGCTGGTAGTAAAATACATTCAGTTTTTCATGTAAGTAAGTTAAGAAAGAAGCTGGGTGATTTGGATAATTTAATTTTAAATGATAATATTGAGGAGCTATTAAATGACCAATCTAATCTACAAGAACCAGAAAGAATATTAAATGTTCGTAATAGACGAACAAGGAATACTATTTATCAAGAATGTTTGGTTAAGTGAAAAGATTGTTCAGAAGAAAGCTCAACATGGGAGTGAGTAAGTACCTTAAAGAAAAGGTTTCCCAATTTACAGTTAGACCTTCCAAGTATCGTTTTCGAGGACGAAACCGATTCTTAAGGGGAAGAAAATGTTATATTTATAAGGTAAATTATGAGAAATAGGCACGAGGCATGACCGTCCGGGGCCTTAGGCGCCCGAACGGGGTTTAGGGGAGCCTAGAATTAAAGAGAGTCCAAGAATAGTAGGACTCACCAAGAATTGACGGCTGGCAATCGGATCACGATGGGAGTTGCCAGCAATTAACTAGGCAAGGCTGGGAGGTGAAACGAGTCTCGTGCCCATTGAGTGTCAGACTGGATTCCTCTAGTATTCTTCTTCATCTTCTGGGTCGCCTGACACCGATCTTCCAACATCATCTGATTCCTCCTCATCTGCGGAATAATTGGCGTTCAGCTCATCTCTTCTGTCATCTTCTTCTTCTGCTGAACGGGACTCCGAACAGTCATCTTCATCTGATTCTGACTCCGAAGAGTCGTCTTCTTTTTTATCTACTTTTCCTGCCTCTGCACGTTTCTGATCAATAAAAGACTCCGCAGAGTCATCTTCAGTAGCACTTGACTCTGAAGAGTCGTACTTGGGTTTTCTGGACTCCAACGAGTCCCTTTCTTCATGATATGACTCCGAAGAGTCATCACTATAGTCACTGGAATAGTCGTCACTGGAGCTAACACTGTGCTCTTGATCACCAGGTTTGGGTTGTGGGATTGGGTGGGTAGTCAAGGTCGACATGGTCACCTGCTGTGAAGATGGATGCTTTGGTAGATCGCCTACAGCGGCATCTGCACCAAACTCTTTTGCAATCCGTCCTTTGAGGGCGCCTTCAAGTGCCAGGGTATCCTAGTCGCCCACTTTTAGAAGATATTCACCACAATATGCAATACCTGCATTCACCTCTTTTAATTCTTCATGGCATAACGCCATGTCATTGTATAGATTTTCGATGCGTCGTTCCAACTCCGACAGCACCGAACCAAGGGGCTTTGCTTTGCCGTTGAGTTTATCCACCTTGGTTTTACACAACTCGCCTCTGAAAGACTCCATTTTGAGATAATCTAATAGGAGGTCCCTTTTTTGGGCATACCTCTATTCGATATCCTGTTTTCTCATGGCAATCTTCGATTTTCGCTCAGGCGAAATTTTTCTTTTACCAGGCAAAATTTTTCGCTCTAATACCAAGTGTGACGACACTCCCCTGGAGCCGTCATGGGGCAGGCAACGCCCACCCCGTGGAGCCCGCCTCATGAGGGATCACCCTCTAATCGGTAGCCCCACAGCAGTGCGGAAGCGTTTTTCAAGGTAACATGGGACGCGACACGTAACGCGTAACGGACAGCGGAAGGTAACACGTAACGGGCAAGGTAACACGACACGGAAATGAGGTAACGCGATATGTATATTATGAAGTGCAACGGAGGCACAAGAATAATTACAAGAAGCCAAAAAGGCTTGAGGGACGAGAAATCACATGTAGAGGGTGGACGCTATCAACGTGCATACCACGACGCCATCATGTGGGTGAGGGAGGAGTACTAGCCTCATACCTAGACAGCCGTGGGCAGAGCAGTACGGCCAGAGTGCCATGTCAACAGCTGCAGAGCACACGTCAGCAGTACAGCAAGATGCCACATCAGCAGGTCGGACAGGGTGCCACATGGCACAGTTTGCACAGTCGGCCAGCAGTTGCAGCAGTCGGACAGATTTATGTCAGTCCGCTGCATTTAATGCAGCCGACCTGGTCTTTTTGGCCTTTTCTTTTCTGCTTTATATAGCAGTTCTTCAGCACATTGTGATCATATTCTGATCTGGAAATCTGACAAAGACTGACTGCAGAGACGGACAGCACTCGGGCTGACGGAGATCGAGGTCCTCAAGGCGGAGACACACACAGATACTTTCTCTGCATCCGTGTATATTTCTGCACTCCTATACAGCATATTACACTGCAGATTTCCTGCATTTCACTGTCTCCTCTCTCTCTCTCTTCTCTCTGTGTTCACTCTCTCTCAGTCTTGGTCCTACGCTTCCGCATCGCTGCACTCTGACATGGTATCAGAGCGGTGAAGACGGATTGATTGCGGCTGAACCTACCTAAAGAGGGGATTTCAGAGCAACACAAGGCTGCGTTTCCAGGATTCGAGGGCCAGCAGGACTGCGCATCGAATCAAGGCTGAAGGGAGTGTGGGCGTGCGGGAAAGGAGTCCAACTAGTGCTGCAGGTTATTGCTGTTCGAAGGGGAGGAAGATTGTGTTTTAGGCCCTCTACCGCAGATTTTACCTTTTCATCGCCTCCGGCGGGTGAAAAAGGTTCAGGCACAGCAGAGGAACCAGCCCTAACAGGCTGCATTTACACAGTCAAAGGGGGCTGATTTTGCTTTTGTGCAAGCATTGCAGGTGAACATGTCTACACAGATTGATTTAGAGTTCCAGGCAATCATGGACAGGAAGGTGCCTATCCTATCGGCTCTTCCATCAGATCAGAAGCTTAATGGTGACAATTACCGCATCTGGCGGGTGATGATGTTGGCCATTCTAGAGTCTTATGATTTGGCGGAGCTTGTAATGGGGGAGATTAACATACCCTCGATAAGAGATGAGTCCAAACTCTCTTTCCAATGCTCGTGCGGAGTAGACCAAGGCCCAGTCTCATTGGGACAAACTGAATGCCAGGATTCGATCTTTTCTTTTTGTCTTGCACCACAGCTGTGATAGCTCACATCAAGCTTGGCTCAAGAGATATGGCTGGAGCTCGACCAGATGTACAACCGGATGACCCTGATGAAGATACTTTGGAGGTGCAAATGTGGACCTTGTCCGTGAATAAGTCTTCTTTGCTTCGAGAACACATCAACAAGCTTCGGTAACTTCAGATGCAAGTTCAAAATGCGGGGAAGCCTATTTCCTCTGAAGACATGGCAATCACTTTATTGTCCCAACTGCTGCCACGATTCGGTATCTTTTATTCCGCTCTTATTGCATTAGGGCGGGAGTCGACTCTTCGGTGGGCAAAGTTGGTTCCTATGGTCTTGGACCAAGAGGAACAGTTGAAGGGACAGAATGCTTCCAAATCAGAGGCTTTGGTTGGTCAAGCCTCTCAGAAGAAGGGGAAGGACCAAAAGAAGGAGGACAACAAATCCAAGAAGAACAAGGAGAAGAAATCGACTTACCATATTTGTGGTAAGACCGGTCATTGGAAGAAGGATTGCCCCGACAAAGACAAGGAGGACACCAAGAAGAAGGATACGAAGGATTCTGGAGCGGCGGCTATACCCTCATCAGCTGCTTTTCTACACTTTGCAGTCATTGAGGACTCTATAATAAAGACTTTTGATGCTGCGATGACAGCTCCCCAGGCTCAAGAGTGGATCGTGGATAGTGGTGCCTCACGGCACATGACTTCTTCTCCCGTTGGGGTTGCCCATTTGCGACCTTCGCATGGGCAGATTCTCATTAGAGACAACTCTTCTGTGTCTATTGCTACGGGGGGTAAGATGCAACTGATTCTATATGGATGTGGTGGTACCCACACTTCCGAGGTGTTGCATGTGCCAGGCTTGGGATATCATTTACTTTCAGTCCATAAGATTTGTACTCTTGGCCTCTTGGTGGAGTTTGACAGTGACACTATTCGAGTCCTTGATCGTGGATCGAGGAAGGTTCTCGCTGCAGGGTATGAGGAGAATGGCATCTACAAATTGAAGTCTTCTACAACTCTTACCTCTCTTCTTCTTACCTCTCAGAGTTTATAGGTTGAAGAAGGCCTTGTATGGCCTCCAGGCTCCGCATGCATGGAACGAGAAGATTAACTCGTTTCTTCAGTCGACATTGGAATATCAGCGCTCCACAGCCGATCCACAGCTTTATGTGCACACTTCCGAGGCTGGTCGTGTGTTATTTGTGTTGTATGTTGATGATTTGATTCTGACAGGGGATCGTGCGCAGCAGGTCCAGGCAACCAAGACAGTTTTACATCAGACATTCGAGATGACGGATTTTGAGCTTCTTCATTTCTTCTTGGGTCACGAGATTTATCAGTCTCAGAGGGGGATCTTCATCTCTCAGCAGAGATATATTTAGGGGCTCTTGTGACTTTTGACATGGAGACTTGTCGGACCATTTCTACTCCTATGGATCCAAGCTGGAAGGCCACTTCACACTTCGATTCTCCTGTGATGGATGCTTCCCGCTACGGTCAATTGATTGGATCCTTGATTGGGCTTCTCAACACTCGTGCTGATCTTTGTTTTGCTGTGGGTCTTTTGGCGGGGTTCATGAGTAAACCCAAACAAGTGCATTGGCAGGTTGCCTTGCCAATTCTTCAGTATTTGAGAGGGACCTCTGACTTAGGGATTTCTTACCCAGCAGGTACGGATGCTTCCGATCTTGTTCTTGCAGGTTGAAGTGACTCAAATTGGGCTGGTGATGTGGACCACCGACGGTCTACTACAAGCTACTGCTTTACCTTGGGTACCGGTGTTATCTCTTGGAGTAGCAAGAAGCAGCCCACGGTAGCCCTTTCTTCTATTGAGGCGAGTATTGGGCTGCCTCTTCTACCACATGTGAGGTTGTGTGGCTTCGAAGATTGTTGGAGAAGCTTGGCTGTCCCCAGGCTCGTCCTACTCTTCAACAATGCGACAATGAGAGTTGCATTTCCTTGGTACAGAATCCTTTATTCCATGCTCGGACGAAGCACATTGAGATCCAATATCACTTCATTCAGGAGAAGCTTCTGGATGGGACCATTGATGTGGACTACTGCAATACCGAGGATAATCTTGCAGATTTGTTCATGAAGGCGCTTCCCCATGCTCCTCTTCGGCACCATTCCAGATCCCTCAGTCTTTTGCACTGTCCAAGATCTGAGAGGGGGTGTATGAGGGAAGGGAGTGTGAGACTTGGGCAACCCATGTCTCCCCACCTCCTCCATGTAGGCCGTGCCTCATGGAGCAGCCATCGTTTTTGCCTCCCGGCTTGCAGGGTTCTCATTTTGAGCGAGGCAGCCGGGCCCCCTGTTCCAAGTTTGAGTCGCCATGACTTCTTGTGAGGAAAGGTGGGTTGTGAACTGTCACCCCGTGGCGCCATGTTCTAAGATGGTTGGTTGTGGATCCTTGTGAGCCCGGAACTCTTCCATGGTGCGATCCGGCGGCTCCAAGCGCCAAGTTACCCTTGTGCAAGTTAGAAAAACGTGTTACGCGTGCTGTGAGGGAGACGTGACGCGGGGGGGATATCAAGGGCGTAACGGCCCGTGACGTGACGCAACGCGACGGGGTCATGATGTGATGCGACAGTGTGTCACCTTGACATGTCTTGCGAGTTGGCTTCTACTGCGTGTCCAGGACACGACACGGTGCTGCGTGCCCGCAGGCCATGTTACTTGTGCGGGTTTCGCGTGCGGACCCGTGGACCAGGTATGCACCGTCACACTTGGTATCAGAGCTACCTCCTACCTGAGTGCTGGGGTGGTCAACATGGGTGGAGACAAGTCGGCCAAGATTTCAGGCTATGAGTGTCCAGCAAGTCAAGACGTCAAGTCGAGCTTGTTCAAGTTGCATGTGTTGAAAAATGTGTTGTCATGTCAAATGAAGCAGGCTCGGGGCTCCGTGCTACCACCCACAACTTGTCTAGAAATGTGAAGAGACTGTTGTAGCTGATCTGTTTGAGCCTAAATCTATGCCTAACCACGGGCAGTGAAGTGGAATGCTCATCTGTGCTGAAAATGGATCTCTTGGGGCTATGAGGGCCATGATATGAGACCAAATCTTGTTGGTGGACCAAAAATGAAGGTTAACGAGTTTATGCAAATTAGAGAGAGTGAAGTTTTGAGCAGATCAGAGAAAGTTGTTTAGCTCTTTTTTTTTCACGACTCAAGGGCGGCTTGTTGACCCGGAATCTATGCGAGCTGAAGATGGAGCCTGTGGGATTAGTGTTTCGAGAGAAGACTCGTGGGCCTGGTGCGAGGATAAAGAAAGCGAGTACAGAGGAGGAGTAAAGAGGAAATCTTTGAAGACTCCCGGACCTGGCAGGAGTACAAACAACACGGGCATGGTAGAGAATATGGGGTGTATTTGATGGAGCTGATGAGCGCCTGAGGGCGAATTTCTAGTCTATTGAATGAAACCCTTATGTCAATACCGAAGACTCCCAGACCTAGTAGAAGGATAAAGAACGCGGGCTTATGGTGAGACCACTTGATGGAGGATGCGGATTGGAAATCTAGTTGTTGAGCTGAAAAATGAGCCAAGAGGCGAAACGGAGCGGAGTATGGATGGCCGTGGGTTAGATCAGTTGGAGCTGAAAGAGATGGTCTACTTGTTATGGGGCTACTGTAGACTGCTTGAATGAACCTGCGGTGCTGAAGTCATGTGAAGGGAAGCTAATAGGCTATGGTCTTGCAACACCTAACCCGGGGAGTATAAAGGAAGCGCGCTTGTGGTGGAGATGGATTCGGGCGAGTAGGCCCTTTGTGTTGAAGAAGAGGAAGATGATGGAGTGGAAGAAAGCGGAGGCGAGTAGAAGTGGAAAGAGCGTGAAATGTGGATGCGGGCTTCGGCCCCAAAGTTTTATAAAGAAAACATGGATGCGGGCTGTGGTCCCAAAGTTTTATGAAGAAAAGATGAAGAAGATGGAGATGGAGATGAGGAGGTGAGAGATGAGGTGGAGAAGACTCGTGACGCCGCGAGTATAAAAGAACGGCCAAGCTGAGTTAGAAGACGCAAGACTCCTTGAGCCGGGAGTATAAAAGAACGGCCGGATGCATAGGAGAAGGTGAGGAGAGAATAGAAGATGTGTGGTGCACGACGCTCATGAGCCGCGAGCCTAAAGAAGGGCCAGGAGCGAAGGCCATGAGGGCCAAAGGAAGGGTGAAGACTCCTAATGCCGGGAGTATAAAGAACGGTGCAGAGACTCGTGGACTTGGGGCGAGTATAAACAAGCCGGGCCAAGTAGAAGAGAAGTGAAGGCCCCATGCCGACCGCGGTGAAGCCAAGAAGGGTGAGGGACCGGGCGGATGGTGGCAGAGGGCTCATGGACCTGGGGCAAGCATAAAGAAGCCGGGCTGGAAGGGGAATGAAAGGTGGACACTCCTGGAGCCGAGGTATAAAGAATGGGGCCGTGTGAGGCAACAGGGAGAGAGGGCCAGGACTTGTAGGTGCTGGCAAGTATAAAGAAGCTCGGGGCTCGTTGATCCAGCGAGTGGGGTAAAGAAGTGGAAATTTTGGTGCCTTGGGTCTGATGAGATGGACCGATGGTGGGGCACAAGGAGGCACGTGGGAAGACTCGTGGAGCCGCGAGGATAAAGGAATGGCCGGGGATGTGGATTGAAGGGAGGAGATGTGGACTAATGAAGGCCTATGAGAAGGCCGGAAGAGTGGATGCTTGTGTACTTGGGCCGAACTTAAAGAAACCCGGCCCTTTGATCTCGCCCGACTACGTGGAAGCCAAGTCGTCTGGGACCCGAGGTGGAAGCTAGGAGGGCGCAACATATGCAGGTTTGGATGTGACGCAGCGGGGTATGGGACCCAATGTGAAGTTGAATGACTTGTATCATAAACAAGGGTGACGATGCTTATGCCGGATAATCGGACCCCGTATGAGTGGAAACATTTCCTGCAGTGGAGCCCTTCATGAGGCAAGGGCAGTTGATCTCGACCCCGGAGTTCAAGCAGGGGACAGGGCGACTGCGGCAACCAACCAAGGCGGGCAGCAACGTGCTGGGGAACACTTGCAATCTACTACGGGAGGCTACTACAGGAGTCCTGCTGCAGAGCCACGCGTGAGGCAATGGCGTTGATCTCTCATTCCCGCGGAGCCTCTACAGTGGGATGGCTAGTCTTGCCATAAGAGGCTCGGAGCCGTCTGCGCATCCGATGCGTAGATGGTTTGCCCAAGGTTGTTGGGAGAAAAGCAACCCTTCTTGGGTACGGCGCGAGGCGTATGATGGGACACGGCTTAGGCCCTAGTTGAAGCAACTCTAAGTCTACTTGCCTAGAAAAAGGAAGGGGGGAGACAACTTCGATTCAAGTTCAAAAAACAAATCAAGGATGCAAGTGGCAATTGTGTCTTTGACATGGAAGCTAGAGCAAGTGGCAGCGCCTCAGCTATCTAAATGAGGAGAGAAGCAAATCAAGGCAAGTGACCCTTCTTTGGTCTTCGGATCAAGGTCGGACCTGTGGCCAATGGGTTGAGATCTGGCCAACTTAGGCGAGCTCTTTCCCATGCTAGGTGGATGGGGAATATTGCAAGGGTGCCGGGATGTATTACAAATGACCCGAAGAAACCGCTGCGTCAACTCAAGATAACTCTATGCCATAGGTAACTCGAATGGTTGATGAATCCTCATGCTACTCCTTTTCAGGGTGATTAACCTCGATCCTCTTTGTAGGAAACCAACTCAATTCGAGTGGACTCGAATTCGATTTGGGGGGGGGGTAGGTATGAGGGAAGGGAGTGTGAGGCTTGGGCAACCCATGTCTCACCACCTCCTCCATGTAGGCCGTGCCTCGTGGAGCAACCATCGTTTTTGCCTCCCGACTTGTAGGGTTCTCATTTTGAGCGAGGCAGCTGGGCCCCCCGTTCCGAGTTTGAGTCGCCATGACTTCTTATTAGGAAAGGTGGGTTGTGAACCGTGTCGCCCCGTGGCGCCGTCTTCTAAGAGGGTTGATTGTGGATCCTTATAAGCCCGGAACTCTTCCATGGTGCGATCCGGCGACTCCAAGCGCCAAGTTACCCTTGTGCGAGTTAGAAAAACGCGTTACGCGTGCTGTGAGCGAGACGCAATGCGGGAGGGATATCAAGGGCGTAACGGCCCATGACGTGACGCGACACGAAGGGGTCATGCTGTGACGCAACAGCGTGTCGCCTTGACATGTCTTGCAAGTTGGCTTCTGTTGCATGTCCAGGACGCGATGCGATGCTGCGTGCCCGTGGGCCATGTTACTTGTGCGGGTTTCGCGTGCGGACCCGTGGAACCAGGTATGCACCGTCACACTTGGTGGCATGAGGGAAGGGAGTGTGAGGCTTGGGCAACCCATGTCTCCCACCTCCTCCATGTAGGCCATGCCTCATGGAGCAACCATCGTTTTTGCCTCCCGGCTTGCAGGGTTCTCATTTTGAGCGAGGTAGCCGGGCACCCTATTCCGAGTTTGAGTCGTCACGACTTCTTACGAGGAAAGGTGGGTTATGAACCGTGTCGCCCCGTGGCGCCGTGTTCTAAGATGGTTAGTTGTGGATCCTTGTAAGCTCGGAACTCTTCCGTGGTGCAATCCGGCGACTCTAAGCGCCAAGTTACCCTTGTGCGAGTTAGAAAAACGCATTACACGTGCTATGAGCGAGACGCGAAGCGGGAGGGATATCAATGGCGTAACGGCCCGTGGCGTGACGCGACGGGGTCATGTTGTGACGCGACGGCGTGTCGCCTTGACATGTCTTGCGAATTGGCTTCTGCTGCGTGTCCAGGACACGACGCGGTGTTGCATGCCCGCGGGCCATGTTACTTGTGTAGGTTTCGCGTGTGGACCCGTGGGACCAGGTATGCACCATCACAGGGTGTTAGAGAGTCATTCCCTAGACAGATGTGGGCAGAGCAATACGGCCAGAGTGCCATGTTAGCAGTCACAGAGGACACATCAGCAATACAGCAGGATGCCACGTCAGCAAGTCGGACAGGGTGCCATGTGGCACAGTTTGCACAATCGGCCAGCAATTCCAGCAGTCGGATAGATTTATGTCAGTCCGCTGCATTTAATGCAGCCGACCTGGTCTTTTTGGCCTTTTCTTTTCTGCTTTATATAGCAGTTCTTCAGCACATTGTGATCATATTCTGATCTGGAGATCTGACAGAGACTACCTACAGAGAAGGACAGCACTCGGGCTCACGGAGATCGAGGTCCTCAAGGTGGAGACACACAGATATTTTCTCTGCATCCCTGTATATTTCTACACTCCTATACAGCATATTACACTGCAGATTTCCTGCATTTCACTCTCTCCTCTCTCTCTCTCTCTCTCTCCTCTCTATGTTCACTCTCTCTCGGTCTTTGTCATACGCTTCCACATCATTGCGCTCTAACAGTTTGTTGTCTTATTTTTTGGAGGTGGACCTCACTGGTATTAGCAAACCATGTGGGATTTGGGGATCCTTCCACCACATTCCACTCCAGAGGGCTAGAAGATCTACCCGGCTTGCACCTCAAGCTTCATTTGTGTCGTCGTTTACAGCTAATTATATAATGCATTCTAAGCCGAACAATTGGCAAGAGGCTCTTCAAAACCCCCAATGGCGAGAGGCCATGGAAAAAGAGCTTGAGAGTATTGACTGAAATGAGACTTTGACCTTGCTGGATTGTCCGAGCCACAGGAAAGTCATCGAGATGAAGTGAATTTTAAGGACTAAGCTAAAAGTTTGAGACTTAGGCCAAATACAAGGCTCGCCTTGTGGTCCAAGGGTTTCGACAAAAACAAGGAATTAAATATGAAGAGATCTTTGTTTCAATAGCACGGTTGACTTCATTTCGTCTATTGGTTACACTCGTCGCTCACCATAGTTGGCCAATTTATTAGATGGACGTCAAAGGTGTCTTTCTGAACAATTATTTGGAGCAAGAAGTCTATGTGGAGCAACCTCCCGAATTTCCTTTTGTTGACCGGAAGGATAAGGTCTTTCCATTGCGGAAAGCTCTTTAAGGGCTGAACCAAGCACCACTGTCTTGGTTCTAGAGGATGGATAAGTTCCTTAAGACTCACGGACATCCTTCTACCCCTTATGACACGAACTTAAATCTCGATACTACTTCAAAGGTAGTCAACTACATCCTACTATATGCAGATGATTTACTTATCACTAGCTCGGATACTGCGGCCATAGCAAATATAAAAGCCCAGCTTTGCTCAACTTTGAGAAGACAAACCTTGGTTTGTTGTCTTGTTTTTTAGAGTGGACCTAGCTGGTACTAGCAAACCATACAAGATTCAAGGATCCTTTCACCACATCCCACTCTAGAGGGCTAGAAGATCTATTGTGCTTGCACCTCAAGCTTCATTTGTGTTGTCCTTTACAGCTAACTATATAATGCATTCCAAGCCGAATAATTGGCATGGATCATCTAAGCAACAGGAAAGTCATCAGGATAAAGTGGATTTTTAGGAGTAAGCTAAATGTTTATGGAACTTTAGACAAATACAAAGCTCACCTTGTGGTCCAAGGGTTTCGACAAAAACAACGAATTGAATAAGAAGAGATCTTTGTTCCTATAGCATGGTTAACTTCATTTGGTCTGCTGGTTACACTCGCCGCCCACCATGGTTGGCCGATCTATTAGATGGACGTCAAAAGTGCATTTTTCAACAGTTATTTGGAGCAAGAAGTCTATGTGGAGCAAGCTTCCGAATTTACTTTTAATGACCGTAAGGATAAGGTCTTTCCATTGCGAAAAGCTCTTTAAGGGCTAAACCAAGCACCCGTCTTGGTTCCATAGGATGGGTAAGTTCCTTGGGACTCACGAATATCACTCTATCCCTTATGATTGATTCTACCGCCGCAGTAGGGATAAAGGCCCAAGTTTGCTCAACTTTTGAGATGATAAACCTTGGTTTATTGTCTTCTTTTTTGGGATAAAGGCCCAACTTTGCTCAGCTTTTGAGATGACAAATCTTGGTTTGTTGTCTTCTTTTTCGGGGATAGAGGTATTTTGATCTGAGGGTAGTATTTTTGTTTCCCAGCAAAAGTACGCTCTTCAATTAGTGAATCAGCATTGCACGAATGAAACACGACCTATGGCCACACCCCATGATCCCACTATCCATCTTTCCAAAAATACTCTCAGTCAACCCTTCAACGAGCATACCTATAGGTCTATTGTAGAGAAGCTCCTCTAGTTGATGTCAAAAATAATAGGTATACTCTGATACCATGTCAAAATAAGTGAATGCAGAGAGACAATAGGGTTTGTAGAGAGTAACACAAAGTATGTACGGCAAACACTAAGAGAGAAGAGAAACTCAGAAACAAAAGAAGAACATGGTAATGATGTACTGAATCATGCTATGAGAAGAAAAGTTATTACAGCGAAGCCAAAGCTCAACTGCACTAACCAATCCGAATCAAGCGGTAGCCCCTATGGGAATGCCAAGCTGGAGATGATGATGCTAGGCAAGGAAAAGGTCTCCACATTGAAAAACAGCGGTAAAGGTGAAGCCTAATGGAAAAGGGTGCTGACCCCAAACAGATGATGGTGACATAAGGTGGAAGATGCTCCAAATGCAAGGCCTAATGATGGAACAAGGTGCCTACAGCAAAAGAGAAAGGATGAAAGCAGTCACAAGCCACAAACCACAATGTCATCCTAAAGGGGTGTGATGGCAATGGAAGGGGCTAGTGAGAGAAAAAAAGTGGTGGAGGTGAGCGAAGAAGATGGTCAAGAACGATTGAAGAGAGAGTCGAGCGATGTATGAATGAAGTAACTACCTATTTGTAGATATAAGCTATCTAGGGTGGCGCATCACTTTGTGGGCACCCACTAAAAAAGTAACCGAAATGTGGACACTAGTCCTTTTTGGAACTGTTAGTGCGAAACCCTAAATGAAGTATATAAACTAAAGAAGTGGTTTCTCAACAGTTGATTCCACTAGGCCGGATTTAGCTTACTGTATTAGTTTGCTTAGTCAATATTTCAATGCACCTAAGATGTCACATTGGATTGCTTATTTACATGTTTTGAGATATTTGCATGTTTTGAGATATTTGCACTATATCCATTCTTATGGCCTAACTTATGAATTTGGTTTATGTTTCCAGGGATATACTAACTTTGACTGGGCACAGTGGTGACTTTCATGGTGGAGGTTAGTATTGGGCTTTCTTAGATGGTACCATGGAGACCATCTATTTGCGGGACTTACTATCGGCACTACACTTACCATGCGACTCTACCATTGTTGTCTCCTGCAACAACCAGAATGTCATTGCCCTTGCGCGCAATCCAATTATCACACCACAAACACGGCATGTGGAGGTCCACTTCCACTTCACCAAAGAGTAGATTGAGCTAGGCACCTTCCGCTTAAAGTTTGTGCTTTTTCCAATAATTTTGCAAACATATTGACCAAGGGGGTCAATCGGCCAGTGTTGCAGTATATATTACCCAAGATTGGCTTGGGCACACCCTCCTCTTCTTCTTTAGATTGATGGGGAGAAGGTGATTTCCTCTAGCTTTCCCTTCCAATTTGAGAGGGGGTGCCTTTCTTCTCTTAACAATAACAACGATGATTCTTATAGATTTTGATTCAATTATTGTATTTAATGACATTTTGAGTATTGTACCTTCATCCACAAGGGATTGGGGAATCTCCTACAGCCCTTGGGGGCACTTGGCAATGTCGAGGGGCTCCGATGCAGCCCGGGAAGAAGCCATTGAAGGTCCGAAAGCTCGGGGAGGAGGAGGGAGATAAAAACATACTTGCAAAACATATCTGCAAATGAAGGTGCTATGGCTGCCATTGAAGCTTGTGTTGAAGCTCTTCAAATCCGGGCTGAAGAGAATACCGAGCAAGCTCCAATGCCTTTGCTCTGATACCAGTTGAAAGGGAAGTGGAACACGAGGAAGAAGCTTGGCAGTGAGAGTTATGGCGGATGGAGAGCAAGAGCCAAGAGAGAGAGAGACTCAAAAGTGGAAACTCCAACCACCACAATGTGTGGTCGGGCCTTTCTTTATTCAAACTGTCACTAAAAGAATAAAGAATAAGTGATTGTGATGGGCACCCATCACCTGCAGTGTGCAGTGGCGGGTATTATCAGTGTAGTAATACACGGGCGGCTAGGCGGAGGCGCCTTTACCCCCAACATATTGAAGAGCACTAGGATGAGGTCTAGTGTATTCCCTCCCAATGTATCTCAAAAATAAAAATATATATTAAAAATAAAAAAAGAAAAAGAAAAGGCCCATGTGAAGAAAAAGGAAAGGAACAAAGAGCTTTCTCATGTAGCATTAGCGTGGCATCAATACTACATCTACGGGTTCTCAAGTTTGATGCATCCAATGGCCTCGGTCAACCGGCTCCATGCCTAATCCCCTAGCCCTCCCTATCCCTCCACTTTTCACTTAGGGCACATCAAGGCTAGGACACACCTAGGGAGCTTGTGCTCTCCCTAAGTCACACCTGTAGCACCTCCCCTTGTACACAAACTAAGCCCTCATGTGTGTGGGACAACACCACAAGCAACCCAACTCCCAGTTTCACTAGCACAAACACCATGCACTACACAACAAGGTAGACACACCCCTAGGTAGTGCAATTCCTTTTCTTTTTCAGGTATCCTAACGATCAACCACCGATATCAAAGGTCCCCATTACCCACTCAATCTATCCTCAGCCTCTGCAATCTCTCATTTACTTTATTATGCTTCTTCTTTACAACCAATCTTCCCAAAGCCCCATCATCGACCCACATGGCAAACTTTCAACCACCCGAGTCCTCACCCACAAGTGCCATGGGACTAACACTCGACTAACTAGGAGGAGGGTAATGTTAACCCCAGTGCAAAGAAAGCGAAAAGAAAGCAAATGAAAATACAAAAGACGCACGAAAAAGAAAAAGAAAGATGGTCGAATGGAAAAATATGAGAAAAAGGGCCAAAAGAGCAACGAGAAAATTTAAAGCCCAAGGCAAGTGCAAAACCTAGTGAAGTTCTTCTGTGTTCATAAGAATCCCATGATTTATATTATGAATAATAAACTCTTTGACATTCACCCCCTCCTAACCTGCACATGCTCCGGCATGTGCCATTTCACAAGATTACAGGTTTAAGGAGGGTCTTCTTCTGATATATCTTCATCCTCATCCTCTAAGTATTTTTCTTCCTGCTTGTCTTCAAGTAGATGGCTCATATCCAAGTCATCAAGCTCATAAGTTGAAGATTCTCTTCGTTTGAAAAGCTTGATACGTTTCCCGACTATTGGTACTTTTACCATGGTTCCATCCATTTCAGCCAAAGAGTAAGTAGCATTATCATGTACTACTTTTACTACATATGGTCCAAACCATCGCTTGGCTAACTTTCTATGAGTACTATATTGACTGTCCAGGCTGCTATCATAGACAAGTACCCAATCATTCTCTTAAATAGCTCTTGGACGGAGTCGATGATGCTTGTCAAACCTCTTCTTATTCTTTGATCCTGTCAAGATGACATGGGTGAACAAGTCCCCTAAGAGGGCACCATCCAAGTGGCACCATTACATGGCATTTTGCATGAGCATGATCACCCTTGCATTGCCTCTTGCATAACTCCAATGCATTCGCATTGTGTTCTGTAAACATGCACCTGTGTGCATTTATCTCTTTTGAGTCTTTCTGAGTGGTTGACTCTGCATCCACTATATTCACGGCATTGCATATGACATCTCCAAAAAAGTCTATAGTATTGAGTTATATAAGGGATGTTATATATGGTCCTCTCTTTTTGTACCTGCATTTCTTCCCACTTTACCAAGGGGAGGTTTAGAATCTATGGTGTACAGTATCTACTGACTGCCCATTCTTGACCCAGATACATCATTTGAGGCCAGCAGATATTTTACATAATGCAACAGCATACGGATTTCCACAAAGAGACCCAATGTGTGATATGCAAACCAGATTAGGAGATCGCACTCGAACATCACCACATAGAAACAGGCAAAACTGTTCATACCATGCCTAGTACAAAGTAAGAAGCATAATAATCCTAATAAGGTTGAAACTGAACTATATCAGCTCTTTTCGGAACAAGACAAGAAAACCAAAAGGGCATGGAAGGTGAGAGGGCAACCCTGATTCTATCAGGGCAACCAACATTTGACAACTATGCAAGAGACCTATCTGATGTTACAAGACAGCCACCTACACCACATTCCATAGCACTCAGGCCAGCTACGGGCATACTTTTTAAACCAGGCAAGTTTTTGGATGCGATTGATAAATGGCAAACAGAACAGGCTAAGGGCGTGGGCACGCGTACACACCAAATCAGATGACGTTGGCAACACAAATGGGACAGGCAAGACAGCAAAACTTCTGAATTCTTTGGCAATCCCTACCACATTCCCAAAACAAAATTGATAGAAACGATGATGCAGCAGAGGAAATGTTAAGAGATTTGCTAATACGTTTCTGATACTAGGGGAAAGGCATTCTGTTTTTCTTGTGAGGATTTATGCCGTGCGTTTCCGCTGCCTAAATAGAATTGAACAAAAAAACATAAATAATGATGATGTAGCAGACGACATCAACGACACGAATGAATGTTCACAGACTTTCGATAATTTTGACATACGTTATGAAGCAAATGTGAACAGATTTATTAAGATGTTGTCCTACAGTACATAAACAGTTTTTCTTAGCTATGACATACCTTTCCACTGCCGGCAGGGCCGATAACGAGCTGCGCGTAGCGAGGCATGGCAAGTGGTGAAGGGATGGATCAGTCGAGCACAGAGAGGAGGGTGGTGCTGAGGATGGGGATGGCCGACAGGACAGCAGCCGCGCTGTATGCTGCGCACCACACTGCTGCCGCGACCACGCACGCCAAAAACCTTCTAAAACCCATCTTCTTGTTTATAGGCGATGCGATTACGCCACACATCCGTGTATGGCTCGTCAACATGTGTCAGATCAAGGGTAGGAACGGAACCTCCGAAAGGTTGGGGAATTATCCCTTTTTAGTGGGGCCTACGTTGGGTCTTCTGCCTCGGGTCTTTGTGTAATTGTTTTCTTTTTGAGTGGCGGCTCCCTTTGGTTCTTTGTGTCGAGACTCCCGAGTCCCGACCTAATCGCTTAGGCATTGTTGTCATGAGTCATGAGGGAATTTCCATTGTTTTCCACTAAAAGTTGGAAACCCCGTTGAGAGGTTTCTGGTTTTTAGTGAAAACGCCCTCCCCTTTGAGAACACACCTCGGTTGGAAAAAACCCACTTGTTTTAGGAAACGT
Organism: Lygodium microphyllum; assembly: GCF_053477565.2. NCBI lineage: Eukaryota > Viridiplantae > Streptophyta > Polypodiopsida > Schizaeales > Lygodiaceae > Lygodium > Lygodium microphyllum. The sequence goes on from NC_141137.1 coordinate 22,699,177, forward strand.
CTCCATATGAGTTGCAATAGGCTTACAATTCTCAAGAACAAATCTATACAATAATGTCTTAATATATTTTATCGATACAACGTGATGCCTCTATAACAAATGGCTTTAAGTGAATGTCCTAATAATGCAACAGGCCCAAATCCAACATGTCAAAAACCAAATTAAGATCAACCTTAAAATTAGTAATCTATGTCTCATCAAGACCATTGAGCCATATGTCATCGATATACAAAGTAATGTCTCCATAACACCTAGGCAAATAAGACAAGGGGATGGAGGATTTGTGTGAAATTTAATCCCTTGAATGGAGCCACCCAAAGAGATCACTGCTTGTTGCCTTTTCATTGATTAAATTTTGGATGAACTAGCAAAATACGAGAATAAAGTCTTTGTGGTAGACACTTAGGGTACAACCAATTGGCTATTGCACCAAAATACAAGAAGAAGACAACCTTTATTACTTTGTGGGTGTACTTTCGTTACAAGGCCCTACCTTTTAGACTATCTAATAGACCAACCGGGTTTCAGAAAAGGGTAGATGAGGTGTTAACTCCATACTTGGGAAAGTTTATATAGCTTTTCATTTATGACTTCTGTGTATACATTGAGAGGGCCAATCATTGTGAGAAACTCAACACAGTTTTTGGGAAGTTGGATAGCTTCAAATTCAACTCAACCCCAAGAAGTGCTAACTAGCTAGAGTAAGGTTAAGAATGGTATTGAAGTGGACCTAGATATGGTAAAAGCTTTGATGTTACCACCCTCTCCCTAAGATATAAAATAGCTGATGACCTTCATTTGAAAAGCAATATGCCTATCTAGGTTTATACCTCTATCTTCTCAAATGCTACTCCCTTTACAACAAGTAGTAAAGTTTGATCTATTACTTTGGATTGAAGAATGTGAAAAGGTATTTTAGGGAGTAAAAGAGGTGTTGAGGAGGTTAGAAATTTTGCATCAACTTGATTGGGGGAAGGTTTTCTATTTAAACCTTTCAACAAGGATAGATACATTGGAGCAATGCTATTGCATATGGGAAAAACATATAGTATATGAGACCAATCTATTGTGCAAGTCAAATAATAAATAAGGAAGAGAGGTATTTCACAAAGGCAAAAAAATTTGTGAAAAGGTAGAAAAAGTTATGTCCAACATAGTGTTTGCTTATAGGAGATTTAGGGATTGCTTTTACCTAAACCTTTTGTGGTTTTGACTAATTATTCTCTTTTGCCCCAAATGATTAACAATTCCAATTTGCTAAGAAGGTTATTGAAGTGGGTGATTGAGCTAGGGGAAATTTCAATTCTCTTTCCTTGTGGAGGAGAGCACCAAAATTGAATTGCTATCATACATGAACAATCCTAGAATGATTAAGGATAAGGAGATTTGGGAAGCACCACTTCAACCACTATTAGAATGCATTCATTCTCTTTTTTAGTGGCTCGTACAAAAAAGCTCATAACAAAGCCTCAAGAGCATGGCCTTGTTAAATGGGAAAATGGTAAGAAAATAAGGATTCAAGTTGGACATGCATAGTTATAATGATGCAAAATGTACTATGCTAGAGAAAGGCCTTTATATGCATGAAACAGGGATTAGGAAACTCAAAAATAAGGGGGGATGCATTAGGTTAGAGCTGCAAGGAGAATGGAGATTGTGCACGCACGTGCGCACACAGAAAGAAAGAGAGAATGCTATGTTTGTAGTGCCTTCAAAAGCTCTCTTGTGAGCAGCACCTTATTATCCTATCACTCAAAGAATAAAGAATGAGTGTGTACATATATAGTTAGGGTTAGTGACTAAGATGGCCGATTGGCCACATTAGCCTTTACCCAAACAACCTCCCACTTAAAGCTAAATGTGCCTTTAAGTGGGACAAAAGAGTGAGAGAATGTGTGATGTATAATATTGGGGGTAAAGGCGTCTCTGCCTAGCCGCTCGTGTATTACTACACTGACAGTCATCGCCACTGCACACTGCAGGTGGCGGGCGCCCGTCACCGTTACTTTATTATTTATTCTTTTAGTGACAATTTGAATAAAGGAAGGCCCGGTCACACATTCTGACTGTTGGAGTTCCCATTTCTAGTCTCTCCCTTTCTTGCTCTTGCTCTCCCGCCATAGCTCTTGAGTCCAATCTTCGATTCATCCCTACTTGCATTGGGTCTCCTTCCCGGCAGCCATATCCGACTCCTTCGAGCTCCCGTCACTCCTCGACTTCCCGAGCACCTTCCCAGCATTGTTAGGCACCTTCAGGGCATTACATTAGAGGTATTTGGTCATTTTCTTCAGGGTTTACTTCAGTTCTCAGGTCTCACAGGCTATAAACAAGATTGGGGCAGCCACCATTGAAGCTCCCTTGCTTCATATCTCACTTGCCTTTGAACAAGACTTGCTAGAGCTTGTTTGAGGCCTTCCTTGGCTTTAACCAGACCCCTCCGAAGCTTGGCCACCATTTTTTGCAGCCCCAGGACCAGTATTTACAATTGGTGGAATCACGCAGCCCTCCCATATGTGTCTTCAGCATTGACAGTCACAACAACAGCTCTCCCCCTCCATTGGCACATGGAAAGGCTCCATTTCGGGCATATGAACATGCTTTGATGCTTGGTTTTAATGGTTGATGTGTTGGCATAGCATTTGGACTGATTTAACACTGTTTTGGGATTGTCATAATAGTCCACAGGCAGTTTATGACACTGTTACACTGACATTTGATGCTACAACTTGTTTGGCATTGTCATTTGATGCCTAGTTGGTCCTGTTTGATGCCCGGATGTTAGGGGAATGTATGCCTATTGTTTGGCAACCATTTGGAGCTGATTTTGCTGCTGAAATTCTCAGTTTTGAATAGTAAATCATTGCTATACACAGTTGAGCTGAAGTCATTTTACTCATGTATACTTATGCCTATGCTTTTCGGGCTATGTTTTGGGCATGTATGGTGATGTATTGACACTTGGGGCTCGACATAGAGCTTGGTTTTGATTCGGGATCGTTGGTCGAGCTTGAGCTTGCTTTGCAAAGCATTTGGATGCTCCGTCTTGGATATACTTACGGCATGTATGTTGCTTATGTCTAACCGGTCTTGACATGCTTAGCCTATGCCATTACTACATGCTAATTACATTGTTTGGAGCCTATTGCTACTAGAGCTCAGTCTTGGCTTGACCTTGGATTCTCAGAGCTTACTTGAGCTATTTATTGGCTTGCCAGAGTTGTATCTTGGGTTGTACTTGATATCTTACATGCTTATGGATGCTACATACGGATGCTCTACCGGCTACATGTTCGAGATGTACTATTGATGTATTGTCTTGGAATTATGTCATTGGCACTGTGTCTTGCCTTGGCTTGAGCTCTTGAGCTCGTATATACGGTTTTTGTGCCAGTGGGAGCATTCTTGAATGCTTATCAGGCATTGAGTAGGTGGTACTTTTATGCATTGAGCCGTTACATGCTATTGAGCAGTTACAGACACTTCAGACTTTGGGACTTCTTACCGTTTGGGATGATACATCATATGTCTTGGTTCACTGTATGCTTATGAGCTAATTCTCTGTTTTGGATCCGTATCTTTGTGAACTGACACCTACTTGTATCAAGTTTTTGTAGTGACAGGAATACTTTGCTCCGTTGCCTGGGGGGTGTGCTTACTCACTGGCAGATGTTTGTATGACATACTTGGGTGTTGGATTCATGCTTATTGACCGTCATATGCTTATGCTATGCTCGCATGATGCCGGCTTTGGTCTTGGCAATATCTGATTGCCTATTCGGCAGATGTTGGTGCAGATATCGCAGATCAAACCTTTGAGGTTAAGCGGGCATCCGCCTGCAACTATGCCAGATGAGGAATGGCTTGAGCTTAATGAGTTATGCAAGTCCACTATTGTATTGTCTCTCACAGAACAGGTTCACTATAATGTCTTTGAGGAAGAACAGAGTGCATGGCAGTTGTGGGAAAATATCAAAAATCTCTATGGCAAGAAAAGTCCGACGAGTCAGATGTATTGGCTGAAGCAGCTTATGGATCTGCGCATGAAGGAGAATGTGACTACGTCTGCTCACTTGAGCCAGTTCCATGCTATACTCACGAACTTGACTTCGCAGGACATCACTTTTGCAGAGGATGTTACTCCTTTGTTCTTGCTTGGTACTCTTAATGAGTCATGGGATGTATTCCACACCGCATTATGTGCCTCTACTGCTACCTTGAAATTATCTGATGTTGAGAGTGCTCTTCTGCAGGAAGAGGTTAACCGTAAGAATTTGGATGCCTCTTGTGTGTCTCATGCTATGACACTTAGAGGCAGGAATGATGGATATGGAAAGCATGGCAGTGGTAGTGGCCGTGGACGGGATTCTCATAAATCTTGGTTCAAGTCTCGTGGGAAGTCACGTAGCAAATCCCGTGGCAGGAATGCAGATGTTACTTGTCACCATTGTGGGAAAAAGAGCCATATTAGGCCACAATGCCATGAATTGCGCAATGAAATGCACAAAGATAAGGGGAAAGACAAAGTATAGGATAAGTCTTCTTATCGCAGCATAGTACCTGCAAAGTCCAGTGTTAACATTAAAGAGATCAATGTTATGCAGCCTGAGAATGTTGATGATGATCATTATATCCTAGCAGCTTCTTCTAGTGCTTCACAGATGACAGAGATACACTCTATGTATGCACAATGTTGGCTCTTGGACTCAGGTGCGTCCTTTCATGTGACACCTTGCCGAGAGTGGTTTCATTCATAACGTATTGTTTCGGGTTCTCTGCGCTTGGGTGATGACAACTCTCTTGATATTGTGGGCATTGGTGATGTTAGGCTGCAGTTTCCTTCTGGCAGCAGTTTTGTTATGCAGGATGCACGTCATGTACTTGCTTTAACAAGCAGTCTCATGTCAGTTGGACAGCTTGATGACAGAGGATATCATGTATGTTTTGGAGACTCTGCATGGAAGATCACTCGTGGCAGACTTGTGATTGTGAGAGGTGCCAAGGCTGGCAGTCTCTACCCCTTGATTGTATCAGCTTCTTCCCTTGATCATGTTTTGTCTGTGGGTTCTATCCCACATGTATCTCTTTGGCATGCCCGTTTGGGCCATATGTCTTTGAAGGGAATGAAAATGCTTTCTAGTTTGCAGTACTTACCACCCCTTGATTATGCATATTTTGATTCATGTGAGTATTGTCTTTATGGCAGGCAGACTAGATCTATGCATAAGAAGTCTGGTAGGCCACGCATGAGTGAGCCCTTGGCATTGGTACATTCGAATGTCTGTGGGCCCATGCCTTGTCAGTCTATGGGTGGTGCAAAGTATTTTCTTACGTTCATATATGATTTTTCACGGAAAGTTTGGGCTTATCCCATTAAGCTAAAATCCGATGTCTTGGCTGTGTTTCAGAGATGGCTTGCATTGGTTGAGAACCATTCTGGGTATAGGCTAAAATGCCTAAGCATAGATAATGGGGGTGAGTATGTCTTACGCGCTTTTGAGCAGTTATGTGATGAGAGGGGTATTAAGCGTCAATTGACCGCCCCCTACACCCCCCCCCCCCAGAGTGGTTTGGCTGAGCGGATGGATAGAACCATCCAAGAGCGTGTACGTAGTATGCTTAGCCATGCAGGCCTACCACAAAGCTTTTGGGCTGAAGCAGTTAGTACAGCTGCGCATGTCATAAACAAATCACCCTCTAGTGGTTTGGATTTCCAGGTTGCAGAGGAGGTATGGACTGGAAAACCTCCCTCTTATGTGCATCTCCGTGTCTTTGGATGTGAGGCATTTTGCCATGTGCCCAGGGACAAGAGAAGTAAGCTGGATCCCAAGAGTGTCAAATGTATTTTCCTTGGTTACGGGGATGCATGCGAGATGGGTTACCGTCTTTGGGATCCGCAGGCGCGGAAAGTCATCCGCAGTCATGATGTAATCTTCCATAAAGACAAAAGGCATAGGCAGCCTAAGAGAGTTGTTGAGATCCGTAGGGTCATATTTCAGGAGGAGCCAAGAGCTCCTGCACAGCCAGTTGGACAGCCTACAGCTACAGCAAATGCTCATGGTCAAGGTATTGGACAGGCAGTTGGGTAGGCAGCAGAGCCTGCCGTGAGACGGTCTACTAGAGACAGACATCCACCTGATAGATTTTAGCCCTCGATGCATTATGTCTTGATTACAGATGCAGGAGAGCCTTTCACCTATGATGAGGCTATGCGCAGGGGTGACAGTCACTCCTGGGAGAGGGCTATGCAGTCTGAGATAGACTTCCTGCATAAGAAAGATACTTGGGATTTGGTTTCCTTGCCTACGGGCAAGAAGGCTTTGCCATGCAAGTGGGTGTACAAGCTAAAAAGTACCCCTGGACACCCCAAGCCGGCATATAAGGCTAGATTGGTAGCAAAGGGTTTTAAGCAGGAGCATGATGTGGACTTTGATGAGGTCTTTTCTCTTGTGGTTAAGTTGACCACCCTACGCTTAGTCTTGGCTTTGGTTGCTCAGCTTGACTTGGATTTATACCAGATGGATGTCAAGACGGCTTTCTTACATGGAGACTTGCATGATGAGATTTATATGGAGCAGCCTAAGGGCTTTGCAGAACCTGGCAGGCAGCACCTAGTATGCAAATTGAAGAAAAGTCTTTATGGCTTGAAACAGGCACCTAGGGAGTGGTATCATAAGTTTGATGCCTTTATGCAGTCACACGGCTATTACAGTCGGAGTGCTATGGATCTGTGTCTTTACATGAAGAAAGCCCCCGATGGTTCTTTATTGATTTTGGTACTCTATGTGGATGATATGTTGATAGCAGGGAAAGCTCATGATGAGCTAGATGCTCTTAAGGCTTAGCTCAAGAAGAGCTTTGAGATGAAAGATATGGGACATGCCGCTCACATACTTGGTATGCGCATTAGATACGACAAGCATCAGGGACTCCTCTACTTGTCACAGAGGGAGTACATCCATAAAGTCCTTGAGCGCTTCCGCATGCAAGACGTAAAGCCTATTGGCTGTCCATTGCCTTCTTATGTGAAGGTATCACAGGCTGATTGTCCGCAAACAGATGAGTAGAGGGTCGAGATAGCCAAGATTCCCTATGCATCCGCAGTGGGCAGTCTTATGTATGCCATGATAGCCACTCATCCAGATATTGCCTTAGCAGTTGGTGTTGTGGCACGCTATATGGCTACACCTGGCAAGAAGCATTGGGATGCCGTGAAGGGTATCATGAGGTACCTGAAGGGCACTGTAGATATGTGTATATGCATTGGTAGCCAAGATACAGGAGTCGTGGGGCACACTAACTTTGATTATGCAGGACATGCAGATAGTAGGAAGTCCACTTCCGGCTATGTATTCACCTATGCTGGAGGTGCTGTTTCTTGGATGTCCAGGATGCAGAAATGCACGGCCCTTTCTACTATAGAGGCCGAGTATGTTGCAGCCAACAGAGGATTGCAAGGAGGCCATTTGGTTGGGTCGTTTAGTTGCTGACCTTGTTATTGATGCTATCCCTATACTACATTCGGATTCTATGAGTGCTATTCAGTTAGCCAAGAATCCGGTCTTCCATGCGAAGATGAAACACATTGAGGTGAGGTGTGGGGTTGTTGAGGACAAGTCTGTTGATCTTGTCAAGATCTCGACTGACTAGAATCCTGCAGATCTGCTCACGAAAAGCCTCTCTACAGAGCGCTTTGCCTTCCTTAGGAGGTTGAAGGGCGTGGGATGAGATGACGTCTTTCCTCATCCTGTTGTACATGTGTACATGTTGTACTGTCTTTTTCTTTTTCTTTTCACTCCTCACTAGGGCAGATTCTCCTTTAAGTGGGAGGTTGTTGGGGGTAAAGGCGCCTCTGCCTAGCCGCCCGTGTATTACTACACTGACAGTCACCGCCACTGCACATTGCAGGTGGCGGGTGCCCGTCACCGTCACTTTATTCTTTATTCTTTTAGTGACAGTTTGAATAAAGGAAGGCCCAGTCACACATTGTGACTATTGGAGTTCCCATTTCTAGTCTCTCCCTTTCTTGCTCTTGCTCTCCCGCCATAGCTCTCGAGTCCAACCTTCGATCGGTCACTCCCTTTCATATAATACATGTGAGTTACCCTCACCCAATGCCCACCAACTCCCTACAATGTGCAAACATCTTGGAGTGTAGACAGTTGGTGAGAAAGTCTGATGAATGGAGTGATACCTCACTTCTATGTACTTGGTTTTTGCATAAAACATAGGATTCTTTATGAACATGATGGCACTTCGACTATCACTATGCAACAATGATATGTCTTCACTCACCAAGGCCCAAATCTCTTACTAGAGGAGTAAGCCATATGTCTTCTTGGCATGCCTTTGTGGCTACAATATACTCAACTTTAGTAGTAGATAACACCATGCATTTTTACAAGTGACCCATCCATGAGATTGCACCACCATACAAGGTAAAAACATATCCTATGGTTAACTTTATGTTGCCATTTGTGTATCCAAGTATACTACTGTTACTTCTCCCAAAGCATATGCACACATCTCTTGTGCCACTCAAGTACCTCAAGATTCCTTTCATTGCTTCCCACTAGCTCCTGCCAGGATTTGACATACACCTACTCAATACTCCCACTACAAATGTAATGTCTAAGCTACTAGCAATCATAGCATATATGAGACTACCCACACATGATGAATATGGGGCCTTAGCAATTTCAACCTTCTCCTCATCAATTTTGGAACAATCATTAGGACTAAGTTTCACATATGGAGGCAACGGAGTCCCAATTACCTTCACCCCCCTCTGTAGTAAAAGGCTACAACATTTTGCTTACATAATCCTTTTAGGACAGATAAAGCAATCACTTTGTTCTATCAATGATTATGCATATGCTAAGAATGTGATTTGCATGTCCTAGATCCTTCCTTTCAAAGGTTTTTATTAACCTTTTCTTTAGGGCATCAATCTCATACTTGTTTTTCCCAGTTATCAACATATCATCCACATAAAGTATCAACACTATCAAGTTGCCATCTTTAACATTTCTAGTGTATAAGCAGTGGTCTGTCTCATTTCTCTTATAGCCATGAGACTACATAAAGATATCAAACTTATTGTACCATCCCCATGGGGCCTGCTTTAATCCACATAAACTTTTTTTAAGCTTGCAAACAAGCTTTTCTTTGTCGTGTTCCATAAAACCCTTTCTAGTGTATAAGCAATGTTATTTCTCACTTCTCTTATAGCCATGAGACTACATAAAGGAATCAAACTTATTATACCATTTACGTGGGGCCTACTTTTGTAACATATCGAACTTCCAATAGCACTCGTGAACCCTCTTTATAGTCGTAAGGATAATTTCTTTATTTTGATAAAAGCAAATTCTTTTAATTATTCCCCTCTCCTCCAGCCAACTATCGAGCTGGAGGAAGAGAGGAATAGCATGTATAAGCAAGCTCCTTGCTGGAGCTTGCTAAGACTATGGAGCATGTGTGATGCCATGCAGGGGAGGGAGGATCCCCTCCCCTCACCTATAAAAAGGCTATGGCCATAGAACGAAAGGAGAGGCCGCCGCCTGTTGTTGCTGTGTGAGAGAGGGCCGATTGCCGCGTGAGTCGCTCCTGCATAGAAAAAAGGTTGCCGTGGAGGGAGTGAAGAGTCTGTCGTGAGAGCATGAGGAGGACGCCGCTGCCATAAAAGCCATCGAGACACTACCATTGCAACGCCCTGAGCTAGGAGGTCGCCGCATCATTCACCGTTGCCACGCCGCCGAGCTGCCAATTGCTGACTGCCTCCACCCCCCCACGTGCTTCGTTTTAGAAGCTCTAGAAGCTTCTAAGAGGGGGGCTCTATAAGCCCCCTTTTCCCCCAAAAGAAAGCTTTACCTTAAAAGGGCCTTCACATGCCCCTTAAGCCCTTCCTCCCACCCCCTCAAAATTCCTCCCTAAGGGCTCCCTTAGGCCCTTCCCCCCCCCCTCCCCCCATTTGCCATTAAAGGGCTTTCAAGTGGCCCTTAAGCCCTTTCCCCCTCCCCATGCAAAAATTCCCTTTTTAGCCCTTTCATACCCTTTCCTATAACACCCCCTACTCCCCCCCCCCCCCCCCCGGGGATTCGAAGCTCCTTCTCGCGCCCATTCGTAATATCTTTCAAGTGGGTTGAAAACCCAGCTACTTTGTGATTTAACCCCTCACTAGCAGGTTATGCATTCTCCTTCCTTCCTTTTCCGATCCACTAAGACCGTTTAAAACCCTTCCGAGGTTTAAGCACCCCTTTTTCATGAAATCCCTACTTCAAGGAGGAAGCCTTCTAAAACCGTTTCCGACGGACGGTGCAAGTTATCACGAAGGGAGCTACGGTGGAATTTCAAAAAGGGATTCACATAGCCGCATCCAAGGCTACATTCGCAATGGCTCCTAAGAAAGCCCAAGGCGCAGCCGCAGGAGGATCGTCTCCTAGCATCCACGTAGACATCTCACCACAAGTCCAGGTTTTTCTTCCTAATTTTTATTTTATGTCGTTATAATTCAGTTGGGCGTAGATGATTTTTTTTTGGAAATAGGATGCATTTTTCATCTTAGATGCTTTAGAAAAATTAACTCACGATGGAGGAATTCAGTCATTAGTATTTTTAATAAAATGAACAAAATAAAGTGAGCAGAAGATTGATATGCATTCCTAGCAAGTAGTTTTTGTGCATTTCAATAAACTGAACTTAGATTATTGTCCATATTTACAAAACGGAATTAAGATAATGCACTCTGTTTAAGCATGGAAGTATAAATTGCATGTCGCATTATTAGGCCATATCTTCTTCGCAATGAGTCATCATGGGAAGTGCTAAGAATCCATAGGAAAGTGCAAGGCATGAAATGATTCCTAAGTTACATAAATTGGTCAATTATCGTTTTTCAACTGCATAATTATTAGTAAAAGGTTGCTTGTTTAGGATGAATCTTGTTTACAAGTTATAGGATGATTAATTGGAATCAGGTTATAACCTAACCTATGCTTGATCTTAAATCGATAAGTTAGGGTTGAAAATCGATTTACGCGTAGACAACGAGTCATTTGTTTATGGAAATGATAGCGTAATTATCTTCAAGAATTAAACAAATTGGCATGAACCTAAACACCTAAACCCGCGGAGTACTCGTTTTAGAAAGAGTTAATTCAATTCCAAAGAACTCACTAGGATTTAATACATGACCTAGTCGCATGTATTGCTAAAACTGAAACTCCTATACCCTAAATACTTGCCCACATTCACTGAATGTAGGGACAACGGAACATACTTAAGAAGTGATCTAGGGTTTGTCCCTAAGAATCTTTCGCTAAAAAGATGGAACTTGGAACCCTAGGACTGACAACATCAGCCTAATATAATCAAGAATAGATTGTTTCGTGACTCCATTTGATGGGTAGAATAGTCCCATAGTTCGATGCGACAATTTTGCAACAAGTGCAGAGTCGTATGATCTTGTGATTGGATCACAAGGGAATGGCCAAGTCTCGAAATGAGGTTGGCAGATTCTTACGCAAGTTATATTGCAAGAGGATGAATAATCATCCTAATATATCTTTATGGGTAAAGATAATTGCTTGGAGCAAAGGACAAACCAATAAATTGGAATAACATATGAACTTAAGGTATTGACCAAGTCGAGTTAATAGGGTACGGCCCTAACCCAAGATATAGGGGATCTTGCCAAGTCGCAAGTCATCCCGGATCGAGTGCTGGATGCATTCGAAAAGAAGGATTCACTCCTTAGCAGTTGGCCAAACAATAAACAACCAATGGAAATGTTTGTGCTTGTTACAGATTTAAGAGCACTGTTTTGCTTTGTTTGTTTAATGAATTAAAGGATAAAAGGATATCTAATACTTCAGGTTGAAGGCATGAAGGGAGAGGCAGCTTCAATTACCCCCGACTGCCTGTCTGACCCTAACCAAGGGGGTTGTTAACCGCACCGGGAACGTGGACCGAACCCGCTGCGAGAGGTCTCTCCGTTAAGCGCTACTTGGAGCAGGAGAACGCTTGGGTGCCACGAGGGCTCTGGCCGTAAATCCCTCGCCTCTCGGGCCCTGCACAAGAGGCTAACATGACTCGGGATTGGATCTCGAGGCCCGCATACTAGTCTACAGGCGGAATCTTGGATTAGTGATCCCTGTGTGGAGCCCCAAGAGGAACACCAAGGAAAAGGGAATTCTCTTGCAAGAAAATCTATATTGTAACATCAACAAGCTTGTTTATTATGTTTCATATGATCACAATGAAGAAAAGAACACCAGGCACAACAAATCTTCATACAGCATCATGTAGATCTCCCACGGATTTGATAGAATCAACCATATTCTTCAATATCTTCACAAAATCCATCAATAGAACAAAGAAAGCAAAGGAATACACCATCTTTGAATGGAAATACATCACATATCATTCATCTTCAATATCTTCATAGTCTTCTCTCTCAATCTCTCATATACAATCACTCTGTTTTAGTAGAATTTGCTATCTCTGACTCTCTCTCTCTCTCTCTCCATCAATAATACATCATATCCTCACTACAATCTCTCAAAATCACTCTCAATAATCCTTCTTAGGTCATGGATGCCCCTCCCAAGAGGTATGTCTGATATGAAGAGTCACCAGAGCCACTACAGTGTCTTTTCATAGCTCACTACTGTCACTTCACTCTAGTCTTCACTTGAGTCTTCAGTAGCTACTTCTTCCACTTCTTTCAGCTCTTTTGCACTTGTATTTACCTCTTTCCAAGGCTAGAAAACTTTCCCAAGTTACACTGTCATCCATCAAAACACATACAAAAGCATACAGAACAGCAACAATACAGAACAGAACAGAGGCTCTACAGAAGACCTACAGAAGGTTACAAAAGGTCATCAAAACCACATAACTCATTCTCAAACCATTCCAAACTCTCACAAACCATTCAATAAAATTTCACAATATCTCAATCTTCATCAATCAATAATCCATCCCTCCTTACAGAAGACAATCAGAACAAAACAGACCAAAACAGAACAAAACAGAAGGTATACAGAACCAATTAGAACCTATTAGAACATCACAGAACCACTAACAAACATTATGATCTTCCAAAACACAATAAATATCATCCAAAACACTCTCAAACCACTTCTAAACCAATCAATCATCTCATAAAATCAACCATTCAGCTCTCAAAAACAACAAAAATCAGCCAAAAAACAAGTCATTTCAACACTCAATATATCCCCACACTTAATAAGGAAGCGTCCTCGCGACCCAGGAAAAAGGGAATACAAGTTCATTTAAAATCGCAACTTTGATGTTCAATATCGCTTCAAAAAGAATCCATCCACCACGACTCCAACTTATAACCTGTATCTGATATAAAAATACAACGAAAGGAAAACCCGTTTTACACATTAACACCACTTAGCAAACTAAAAACATCACAACAAATTTGTAAAGGATATAAGAGTTTTCTTCTTCTTCATCAGCATCAGCTTCAACTCTCCAACCACGACCCCATCACCACAATTCTCCAAAATGTAGTTTGCACGAAATCCAATCCAATAGGAAACCACCACGTTCATTTTACATAAATGAACTCACAACACAAACACTACACACAACACAACCATCTGAATGACTCCTTCAAAAAGAGAGATTTTCATTAAAAAGCTTCCACCATACATTGGAAAGGTATCAATGAAGATGATCCCTCTTGAAAGATTGATGTTGTCGGAAACGATCCATAGACAAGGATTCATCTACAAAGGTTTTGGGAGGATTTTGAAAAAACTGAAGACAGCACATCCTTTCCAACAGGACCAGGTATCTGCTAGGCAAACAAAGGGCATGAAAATACAATATATCCAGCTGTTGGGAATCAATGCTCACATTGACATTCATGCACAACTTTGGAATAGGCTTGGAATCATTATGAGAGTGCCTATGCATATACGCCAAGTACTAAGCAAAGTGAGCAGTTAATCTCACTGAAGGATCGGCAGACTGTGAATACTGCTGAGCAAAATGAACATAGTTCTGATAAGCTTGACTGGCAGTTGTCCATTCTCCTGGAATTACTGGCCAATTAATCTGAGGTCCTGTAAGGGAATCATCCGAACTCCATCCCCTTCTTCTGGAAATCTGATTATCAAACCCGTCACAGTCACTAACCAACTGAGGTGGTTGAGATATGGAAGTGTGAGGAGAGGGTAATGGAATAAGGAAAAGTGGATGAAGTGAGGGATAGGCAAAATCATAAAAGGAAGAAAAGGTTAAAGAAGGAGTGGCAGAAATTTGGAGGGAATCACTAAGGAAGGGTGTTAACTGATAAATAGGAAATGTAGAGGATACATGAATGGATGGAGAAGGACAGGGTGGAGAAGGGGAAAATACTCTATCCTCAATAAAGGAACAGTATGTAAAAATGGAAATTTGAGGGAAATATGAAGGTTGGAAAAGAAGGGGTAAAATAGTTGTGGAATTAGATTGACAAAGGGAAAGATATAGAGCATATCGGTGAGCCATTTGTTGGTAATAGAGGAGGGTAGGAACAGAAGGTCCTAAGAGAGATCGTCTATGATAGGCATCAAAGAAGGTAGAATCAAACGGATTATGTTTTGAAAGATAGGCTAAGAGATCCATCCTCAGTTGATTAGTACTCTGGGCAGAGGTAGGAGCTATGTTTTGTCGTTGATTTAGGACCACAGTTTCAATCATGGGATGCCAGGAATTATCATGACAATCAACCACTTTGGAGGAGTAACCCTGAAACATGTCAGCTATGCGCAACTCCAAATGGTTGACATACAAAACAGCTTGTAGTATCACATCCCCCACATACCATGCCATATCCACCTCATCTGGAATTAACAAGTCTCCTCGTAGATACATGTAGGACATCAACATAGTATCTGGCGTGACAGAATCTTCAAACACCATCCTTACTACCTCTGTCAACAACTCAGCAGACCAAGCCCCACTCCATCCATCCTCTGGAAGAGGTAAATCCATCGTGGAAAGCTTCATGTAGAAGTCCAACTTCTGTAAGTGGTAGTGGACAAAGAAAGAATGGTCTGGTGGAACATATTCCTGAAACTGCTCAAAGGTAGACCATAACAAGTCCATTCTGGATTGCAATCTTTCCACTTTATCTTGGAATAGGGGACACAAAGTAGCCTGTCTCTGAAGAGCAGCCAAGTCTTGCTGTGAAAAAGAAGGAATCAAGGGAACATTAGGGCTTGGAGGAACAGAGCGTGACTTTGCCAATTGATCTTGCAACTGCTTGATTTGGGAGGCTTGGGATGCCACGGTGTCATTAGCAATCTGTAAAGCTGAAAGTTTGTCATCTAAGAGAGCTTGGAACTCCTGCGCTTCTCTAGACATCCTCTCCTTCTCCGCTGAAAGGCTAGTAACCTGGGATTGAGCCTCTAGTAACTGGAGCTTCAAAGAAGAGATCTCATCGCTTTGGGTGGCAACCAGTTGGGTTTGTTGTTCCATTTGCTTAAACAAATCTGCTAGGGTATCCTTAGCAGAAGCTAACTCGGATGTTGCCTTATGCAACTGGTCCTTAGACTACATGAGCTCTTCATAAAAGGACGCGTACAGCTGTTGAACACAGGCTGTCACTGACAATTCAATGGAACTTTGAATATCTTTACAGAGGAAAGGAATTGCATCTCCTGAGACTAGACTGTTCAGGGAGGGAACTGAGATGTCCAAGGATCCTTCGCGATGTGCTCTGAACAGGTTATTACAAGTAAGATACCCAGGGAGTTCATTGCCAGAGGTAGCAGGAATGGGCACTGAAGGAAGTACTGAAGGAGCTTTATCCGCTACCCGCTTCAAGCCTTTGCGATGTATGACCAGGGGAGGTGGAGAATCATCATCCTCTATGTCAATAGGTTCTGACTCATCAGAAGGTGGAGGAGGAGGAACTGTATCTGATGGAAGAGGTGGAGGCACAGTCTTCTGTAAACCTGAATAGGTCAAGAAGGCAGACAAATATGATCCATATGTGACATTGGTAACATTACCCCTGGTGACTTTGACGAAATGTTGATCCATTTTAGTGAGGAGGTAAGTGTTCCAATCAATAGCAACTCCTTTCAACACCATCCTGGAAGCTGTGAAAAGCTCTTTGGACAAATACTGGGATGGCGTTTTGGCAGGCATAAACCTATCCTGGAGAAACTGACAGACCATCTTCCAGACGGGATCAGTGATCATAGAAAAGGAAACTCCTGAAGAGTTGATTACCTTCTTAACATCCAGCATTTCCCGTGTCTGCTTTTGCAACAGCTTTAGAATCTCTTCATTAGAGAAAAGTTGACGAGTGGTAACAAAAGGTTCACCTTTGGAGGGTAGAGACAGAGCCTTCCCTAAGCCTCGAGGTGTCAAAGTCATAGAAATTCCCTGGACTAGTCCTGTCTTCTTGCTGTAGGAGGCCAGAAACGCATCACATAACGACGGATCCTCGGGAAACAATGGAAAGGAAGTAGCCACAAAAGTAGCGAGTCCCGCCTTTGTGAGAGGCTCAAAAGTAAGTAGGGAAGAGTAATCCCTACTAACTAATGGGACGCACTGGATAGGGGGAGGAGCGTGAGAAGGCGCCATTCAGATGGTTATACACACACCACAAACACAGACAATCAAGGAGAATGCCTGCAAAGCAATAGACAAAAAAAACCAAGGATAAGAGAACAACCAAAACAATAAAACGTGACTCGACCAACTAACCCCAAGCAAACCACAACCTAGAAAAAATTCAACATGACCTCGAGATATATGTGACCGAAAGCTTCATGCTATGGATCAAACAAACACCCAGAACCCGTATCAGGCAATAAAAGAAAAAAAACTACACACCGTACCCTTGACCGTATCAAATACAGTAAACCAAAACATCACCACATCCGACACATATCAAGACTACATCGTTGATAAACCAGTGTTTGACTATGGAAATAACTCCAATGACTGCGCATATCCATCCCACGAAACGGGTTCGTTAAAAAAAAGGAGAATTTAAGTGCAGTGAGGGGGGATTAATTTAATGAAGGGTTTATTTTAAGAAATTATTAAGAATGGGTGAATTTTTATTAAGTGATAAACCTTAACAAAAAAACGACGGTTCTTTATTATAAATTTAATTACCAATTATTAGGTGAAAACAGTGCTTTAATTCGAATCCCGGACTGCGATGCCCAGACTAGGTCTCTAAATGCAAGTTCATTGATTACAAATTAAAGTAATGTGGAGCACTTTTTTGCCAGCGCGTGCTCTTGTGACGGCTGGTTCATGTTAATTAAAAATTAAAGTGCCTCTGTAGCGCACGTAGCGCGTGCTAAGTGAACGGCGGGTTTATTTTAATTAAAAAATATGTGTGTGTAGCGCGAATGCGCGTGGAAACGGTGGGTGAATTAATAGTTCATTGTAACAATTAATTTGTGATTAAGGGGGAAATGAAAATAAATAAAGCACAGAAAATAAATACCTGGAAGGGGTGTGTATGTAATGGCCTAAATGCGCACGGAAAAGTCCCCCAAAAGGAGTGAATCCAGGAAAAGAAAAGTAAAGACCACTGACGAAACAACAAAGACAACACCTTAGTGGGTGTGTTGAGTTTGAGTATGATTGTTAATTTATGTGATGATGTATTAGGATAGTTTTGAGTTTGTTTTGGTTTTTGTTTTGTGAAGTTTATTGTGTGTGGTTGGTATTTTAGGGAGTATTATGTGTGGGGATTGGAATTATGTGTGTTGGTCTGGATTTTTTTTTTTGTTTGAATAAATTGTAGGGGGTTGTGTTTTATGTTGGTGTTGTTTTTTTTTTTTCAAAAGGAAGAATAATTACAAATGGATAGGGGATGAAGGAAAAAGAAAAAGTCAGCTAGGTAGGAAATATCCACAATTTAGTGTATGAAAATAAGATGGAGATTTTAAGGGTGAAGTGTTGTGTGTTGGTCATATTTTTTGCCATTTGTTTTATTATTATTATTTTTTTGTTTTTTTGTTTTTTAAATATGGGTGCCATATATGAAAATATTTTAAAGTGAAAAAGGAAGAGAAAAAGTCAAGGGGGTGGGTGGAATTTTTTAGAAATTTTTAGAATTTTTTACTACTTTTAAATAATTTTTTTTACATTTGTTGGTAATTTTGGGATAAATTGGGAAACATTGAATTTTCAGAAATTTTGAGGGATGAAAATTTCCAGCTGACAAATTTCCAAAAATGGGCAAAAAGCGAAGGGAATTTTTAGAATTTTTTCTGAAATTTTATGAGGTGGAAATTAATTTATAAATTAATAAAACAGTTAAATCAGGAAAATCAGCTTAGTTTGGTAAGTAAGGTCAAATTAAGTCAGCTAAGGCATGGAAGTCAGGGTAAGTCATATAAGTCAAGCTAGGTTAGGGCAGGTTAGTCAAATGGAACTAGGTTAGTCTGGGTTAAGTCAGATAAGTAAGTTAAGGCAAGTCAGTGGAGACTAACCTAAGGGGGTTAGTGGAACTAAGCTAGGGTTAGGTTAACTCAACTGAGGTTACTCTAACTATGCTAGGGTTAGTGTAACTAGGGGTGGGGTTCAACTAACTACAGTGGGGTTAGGTTGACCTAGGTTGGGTTAGACTAACCTAGGGTGGGGTTAGTTTGACTTAGGGGGGGATTAGGGTAACTAAGGTGGGTTAGTTTGGGTTAGACTAACCTAGGGTGGGGTTAGTTAACCTAGTTAGGGTTAGTCTAACTAAGTGGGGGTTAATTAACCTAGTTAGGGTTAGTTAACCTAGGTAGGGTTAGTCTAACTAAGTGGGGGTTAATTAACCTAGTTAGGGTTAGTTAACCTAGGTAGGGTTAGTCTAACTAAGTGGGGGTTAATTAAGTTAATTAAGGTTAGGTAAGTGAATGGTGGTTAGTTAACTGAGGTGGAGTTAGTTGACTTACCTGTGGTTACAGGGAAGAGGAGGAGGAGGAGGAGGAGGAGGAGAAAGGGGGAGGAGGCGGCGGCTGCGGCGTCTGGCGGCGACATCGGCGGCGGCTCGGCGTCTGGCGGCGGCTTCAGCGTCTGGGAGACGGCGGCGGGCGGAAGAGGACGCAGGAGGTGGAGAGAAGGATGGAAAGGCGCCAGCGGGGGGAAGGCGGGAGGAGGAAGGAGGAAGGGGGAGGGAAGGAAAGGCAGGCGGGGGAAGGAGAGAAGGAGGCAGCGTGGGAGGCGTGGGGGGAAGGAGAGAAGGAGGCAGCGTGGGAGGCGTGGGAAGGAAGGAGAGAAGGAGGCAGCGTGGGAGGCGTGGGAAGAAGGGAGGGGAAGGAGGGGCAGCAGATGGGGGAGATGGGGGGGAGGGTCGGGGAGAGAGAAAGAGGGGAGAGGAAGAAGGAGAGAGAGAGAGAGAGAGAGAGAGAGAGAGAGAGAGAGAGAGAGAGAGAGAGAGAGAGAGAGAGAGAGAGAGAGAGAGGGAGGGTGGTTGAGAGTCAGGGGGGGAGAGGGTGTCCGTTGGGGGGAGGGGTGTGTTAAAAAAGATTCAAAAAAATTAATTAATTAATTAATTAATTAATTAAAAAAAGGAGAGGTGAGACGCCCCTATCCCGCGCGCATGCGCGGGGCGGGGGTAAAAAAATTTGCGGGGCTGGGAGTGAAAAGGCGTCCGGATACGGGGATGGAGCACGCGGACATGACCAGGCCGCGTTAAGACGTGTAAAATCGAAAAAGGCACGTTCACGCGCGGGACGGAGTGCGTAAAAACTCATAAAAATAAAGAAAAATTAATAACTCCCAATCCAGACGTCAAAACGAAATAGCGTAAAAACAAAAAGTGGGAAGGACGACAGGAGGAAGATAGGAAAAATATGCGACGGAGGTTCCGGGAGGGGTAAAGGGCGGTCACGTGCAAAAAACACAAAAAATAGACTAAAAAACACAATTAAAAATTAATATCGGAAGATCCGTGCATCGGAACAAAGTGGAGGAAAAAGAAAAACTGTGCAGAAAGACATGCCCGACAATCCTATCATATCAAAACATAGTTCCGACTGAGATAAGACGCGTTCACGTGGGAAAAATCCAAAAAAAAACCTGAAATGGGATCGCAAATTAATATCGGATGAACCGTTCACCGGAATGACACGTAGTAAAAAGGAAAAATGTCCGCAGGAAGGGGTGGCACAAGGATGTCATGTTAAACTGCAGTTTCGGTGGAAGTAGGAGGGGTTCACATGCAAAAAACTCCAAAAATACATCCGAAAACTCATTGGAAAATTAATAAGTAAAAATCCGAAAGTCGAAAGAGGGGGGAGGAAAAAGGAAAAAGGTGGGGGAAGACACGGAGGACACGACAGTCAAATCAAATTGGAATTCCGATGCAAACAGGCCAGGTTCTCATGGAAAAATGTCAAAAAGACGCATGAAAAAGTCGTAAAAAACCGAAAAATTAATAATGGACAAACTGTGTATCGGAATGACTCGGAGTAAAAAGGGAAAATGTTAGGAGAAAAGTGATTAGCAGGGCTATGACATCAGATCATGGTTTTGAAGCAAGAAAAGCGCGTTCACTTGAAAAACCGACTAATTTACGCAAAATGCTTCAAAAATTAATAACTCAAAAACCGTGCACCGGAACAGGGGTAGGTAAAAAGGAAAAATGGTCATTTCAAAGAGAGTAACAGGGCTATAAGGTTGGATTTGGACTTCGGTGAACGTAGGGTGCACTCACATGGCAGGACCTCAAAAACAGGGAATGAAGGAAAACTGCAAGGGAACAGTCCCAAGGGTGGGTGGAAAATGAACGGTCGGGTGGGAAGGGACCCCACCAGGGTAATAGCAAGTCATGGCATACATGCATGAGCAGGTTGAGGCATATGCAGAAGGGTACGCATGTAGACGCGTAGGGACGCGTCCCCACACTTAAGACCTTAATGGATAGGGTTAACCGAACAACAGGGACCTAGGACCACGCCACAGACCATCCACTAACATCCCCACACTTAAAACATGAACGTCACTGAGAAACAGAAGTTGTAGGGTTAGAAAAACTTGGCCCATGTTGTCGGGAATCAAGGTTGATTGTCGATGGCACGTCCTGTGTTGTCGGCTGCTGGAGGTACCAAGGCATCTTCTCGGCACACGTCCGGCGTGGAAGGGACCACGCAGCAGCACCCAGGGAGGTAGCTGATAGAAGGAATCGCAGGAAATTCGTCGATGATGAGGAATGTTGCACTCAACTCACAGTTACTCAAATGGAATGAAAGAGCAGTCACTCGCCCAATGACTAATATCACTCGAGGAAGAATGATTGAAACCCATATCGCATACTCGGTTTAGGAATCGACAGGGGAATGGTGCAGAGGAAGTATGCCAGGGTGCACAGTTAATGGTGCATTAGTGCGTTCAGCCCGTCTGGCATAAGTGTAAAAAGGAAGGCAAGGGAGCCTTACAGTGCAGTGTACAGAACAGGGTGATGTGTCTTGTGATGACGGCAAAGACCCATCCCGTGGGTGCATAGGGAAACATGAACATACCTAACTCCAAGTGTCGTAACGTCCCTCAATCTCACCTCTCTGTAATTGAATGAAGACACTCCAGTCACACTCAGCCCACCCTCTGTCTCACGCTCTGTTGATAGATACAGGAGGGCAGCCTTTTCCTGAAACCCATTGATGTAATCCTCACAGTCACTTGTGTAAAGGTTGTATACCTTGTGCGCATTTGATGGTGCAATGGTGCATCCCTCCCTGTGCCGGCATACGGTGCAAGAAGGAAGGCCAGGGAGCCTTATGGTGCAGTGCACAGAACAAATTGTGCTTTGTGCATTGAGAGGCCCATCCCATGCGTGCAACACTTCATTCATACTTCTCACCTCTCATTTGATTTAAAGGGAAAAGACTGGTCACTCGGCCCACCCTCTATCTCACTCTCTGTTGATAGATACAGAGGGCAACCCATACTCACGTCCCCATCCGGTTAGGATGAAAGCTCACGTCACTCGATTGTTTGTCGATGAAGATCGCGTCGTCAGTTGTTGAAGAGGCGTACCCAGGGAGGTAGCCATCAAATCGAACGTTGTGTTAGATAGGACATGTCATTTGCGAGAGGTCAGTTAGACACTTTGCAGAGAGATCCAGGACACAGCGTACCAAGGGAGGTAGCTTTGGAACTGGAACCTGAGGATGTCAATTAATGAATCCACTTTCTGGACTACTGGGTGTTGCCACCTTTTCCACAGCCAGCTTCTCGCCCAAGGGTGTGTGCCACCTTTTCTTGGAACGAGGCCTACTATGACAGGGAAGTTCTTCCTTTTCTCTCATAACAGTTTTGTTTTTCTTAATTTTTTTCTTTTTTTTCTTTTTTTTTTCTTTTTTTTGTTTGTTTTCCCCTATTCCCGAGGGTGTTTCCACCTTTTCTCGAAGAATAGGTCGGCATGACAGGGACCTAAGTCCTTTTCTCCCATGATCGATATGTATATATATATATTTTTTCTTTTTTCTTTCTTTTTTTCTTTTTTTCTTTTTTTTTCTTCGAATTGAACAAGGGAATGGTAGAAAGACCATGTATCAAGACCAACCTCGCCACTGTCGCTGGTGGAAAATAAAGGATAAGAGATCAAGGCTGGAAGGGGGGTTTGAGGGGACAGAGGGTTGCATCCATCTCATCAGGAGTGACTGAAGAACGGCTATGAGAAGTAGCATCATAAGAAGTAGAGTGCCACACCAACAAGGGAAAGGATCAAGTGACAATGATTGTCAGGATCCCCAAGGAGGGAAGTTCTTCTTCAGGCGATATCCATTGATCAGAAAGGGATCATCAGAGGCATCAACGGTCTGCACTTGGACAGAGCCATTAGGGTTGACGGCTAGTACCGTATATGGGCCCATCCACCGTTGTTGGAGCTTGCCAGGAAACTTGCCAAATTGTGAATCATAGGCTAGGACCAAATCACCTTCTTTGAACTCCCTGTGCTTGATGAAGCTGTCATGGTAAGCCTTGCGTCGAGCTTGTGTGGCTTCCATGCATTGTAGAGCCATCCTGCGAGTTTCGTCCAAACACTCCAGGTGCAAGAGACGGCGTTGCAGTGAATCATCATCCCCCAAACACTCTTTGATAGCCACTCTCAAAGAGGGTAATTCCAGTTCAACAGGAAAAACAGCTTCTATACCATACACCAGCTGAAATGGTGTCTCTCCTGTTGCGGCTTTATGGGAGGTTCTGTATGCCCAGAGGGCCTCTGTAAGTCAATTGTCCCAATCACGACGATGTGCGGCAATTATTCTTGTCAGAATCGAGCAGAGGATGCGATTGGTGACTTCGACTTGGCCGTTGGCTGTGGGGTAATAAGGAGTGGACTTGCGATGACGGATCTTATACAACTCTGTCAACTCTTCCATGACTTTGTTAAGGAAATGAGTGCCTCTGTCACTTACCAGCTCTAAGGGACTGGCAAAACGAGTGATGATATTCTCGTACATGAACAGGGCCACGCTGTTACCATCATCTCGCTTTAGGGCTTTAGCTTCACACCACTTTGTGACATAATCCGTACATACGAGGATGTATCTGTTCTGTTTCCTTCTGGTGGGAGGGTCGATTGGGCCTACGAAGTCGATGCCCCACTTCTCAAACGGCTTCAAAGGAAGAATAGGTTGCAGTGGCATGGCACTTGTCTTGGTGGGTTTCCCCATTCTCTGACAAGCATCACATCTTTTACAGTAATCATAGGCATCCTTATGAATGGTAGGCCACCAATATCCTGCTAGCAGAGCCTTCCTGGCTGTGGCTTCTCCTGCAAAGTGACCTCTACATGGCTCGTCATGGCAAGCCTTCAGAACAATCCCAATCTCATCTCCTGCAACACATCGTTGGAGCACTTCATCTTTGCCTTTCTTGTACAATGTACCGCCTAGCAGGGTGTAGGGGGCTGATTCTAGCATCAGCTTCTTCCTTTCCCGACTAGAGATACCAGGAGGGTACTGTTGGGTTGCCAGCAGATTGGCAATGTCTGCATACCAGGGAGTTACAGTTTCTACCAAGAATAGGGAAGCATCAGGGAGGTCTGGATCATCCTGCTCCTCGTCTGCAGTTTGTGGGATACGCGACAGATGATCAGCCAGAACATGGGAACGACCAGGCTTAGTAATCACCTCAAAGTCGAACTCCTGAAATAGAAGGAGCCATCTCATCATTCGTCCTTTCACATCCGCTTTGTTCATCAAGAAGGACAGGGCCTCATGATCCACATAAAATTTAAAGTGGGTGGATAGGAGGTAATGGCGGAACTTCTCTAGGGCAAACACCATTGCCAAGCTCTCCAGCTCTGTCACTGTATAGTTCCGTTCCCTATCAGTGACTTTTCAGCTTGCGTAATAGATCGGTTGATCCAGCTTCGAGGAACCCTTTTGGCAGAGGACTGCGCCTAAGCATTCAATAGATGCATCAGTGTGTACATGAAACTCCTTCGTCCAATCAGGAGGTTGAAGAATGGGTGCCTCAATCAGACACTTCTTCAGAGTGTGGAAGGCTTTGTCACATTCTTCCGTCCAAGTAAACTCTGCATCTTTCCTCAGAAGCTTGTGCAAGGAGGTTGCCTTTGTTGCAAAATGAGCTATGAACCTTCTGTAGTAACCCACATGGCCTAGGAATCCCCTCAACTGTTTGAGGTTGGTGGGTGCTGTCAGAGCTGCGATCTTTTCGATCTTTGTAGGGTCTGTTGATATCCCTTGTGCAGAGACAATGTGGCCCAACATAACTCCAGAAGAGACCCCGAAGATGCATTTGTCGGGATTGAGGGAAATCCCATACTCTCGGCATCGGTCAAAGCATTGTTCCAGGTGTCCCCAGTGTTCACAGATCAAACTATAGACACAGAAGTCATCCAAATATACTTCAATAAAGTCGTGCAGATGATTTTGAAATGCGGCCATCATGACTCGCTGGAAGTAGTAGGGGCATTGCAGAGCCCAAATGGCATCACTCGGTAAGCGTAGGTCCCCCATTCTGTGGTGAAGGTTGTTTTGGACTGGTCCTCTTTTGCTATCTGCACTTGGTTGTATCCGCTGAATCCATCCAGAAGGGAATAAAGCTCATGTCCTGCCACTGTGTCCAATAGTTGGTCTGTGAAAGGGATAGGAAAGTGATCCTTCTTCGTCTTGGAATTGAGCTTGCGGAAGTCAACACATATTCGCAATTTGCCATTTTTCTTGGGTACAACCACGATGGGTGAAACCCATTCACTATTTGCCACTGGATAGATGAACTCGGCTTCCAGAAGCTTCAGCAGCTTTGCTTTCACCAATGTGGAATAATTCAGGTTCATTCGCCTCTGTCGTTGCCGTACTGGCTTGGCATCAGGCTCCAAGTCAATATGATGTTGACATATTGTGGGATCAATCCCCTTTAGGTCTTTGTAGGACCATGCAAACACGTCCAAATTTTCTTTCAACAAGTTGTACAAGGTTGACAACTCCTCTTCTGGGAGGCTGCTACCCACCTTTAAGTGGCGTTCAGTGCATTCTGCATCCACAAAAGTTAACTGCCTTTCACCTTCTACTTCACGAATGAAGGTCCCACGGACTGCTTCTGGGTACAGATCCGACTCCTTCAAGGGAGTGATGTCCTCTTCTGATGTCCCACTAGACCCAACTTCTTCTTTTGATGGAGACTTAGGGTGCTCCTTGAGATGTTGAAATGGGATTAGAGCCGTTTCGGGTTTGGTTTCACGATTAATTACCTCTTGGCTTGAAGACTCATCTTCTGATGACACGTCTAGGAACGTCACATAACAGGGACCCTCTGATTTCTGTTGGGTTTGTAGGACTGGTGCTTGTTGGCACGGTGCATCATCATCATCTTTTCTTGGCAAAGATGGGTTAGGACGGCATGAGCCACTGCTGAAAGACGGCTTATTCTTCTTAATCCATTTCTTATAAAGATTTTGCATACGAGAAGATCCATTTACTAGACCAAATGGTACCATCGTCATTCTGTCCCATAGCATGAGCTCGTCTGCTTCTGGAACTTCTTCTTCAAATGTATCCTCTGTAGGTGGGATAGATTCTTCTGGCTCACTTTCATAACTTTCTTCGTCCATATCATCTCCATCCTCTTCTGTCTCTGTCTCTGTCTCTGCTTCTGGCTCTGTAGGAGCTCTATAAGAGAAGAATAGGTTCTCTGTTTCCTCTTCTGCCTCTGTCTCTGGCTCTGCTATGGCCATGTAACAGGGAGAGCAGTACATCCATGCTTCTATCTCACAGTCAGAAGTGATTTCGAAAATCGTTCTTGGTTCAGGCAGGAAGTATTCACTAATTGATAATGGCTTTGTATTTTTTGGGAGTTGGCTTATAGTATCCATTGTTAAGGAACGTGCCACTGTTTTCTTGGGGAGGATCTGTTTGACAGCATCTTCGTTTGCTGATGTTCCATCTGTAGCCTCATTAGGGGAGTCAGAAGATAATTCCAAGGAGGTGGATCCATGTCCTTTTTGAGAACCATACCGTTTTAGCACCACTTTATTGGGTCCTCTACCCAAGGTCAAGGTTCCTTTGAACCAATCCGTCCTTGCTCAGGCTTCAAAAAGCCATGGTCTGCCCGGTAACAGAGGATAGGATGTACCATAAGAGTTTGGCTTCACCACCAGATAGGTTAGCCAATAATCTTTTCCAGCCACTGTAGTCTTCACATATGGGAGAATGCCCAAAGGCTTGATTCTACTATGATCCGCCAGTCTGATGAGCCATTGGGTGGGTTGCACACCTTGTAGGCCTAGATCCTTCATTGTCACATCCGTCATAATGTTCACTGATGAACTACCATTAATCAGTGCATTTGCAATAAAACAGCCTTCTATCCACACGCCAGTCTCTGGAGTACCCGGACCTAGGAAAGCGTTAGCCACATCTACTTCTTTTACAGGCTCTGGAGCCTTGTTGGACTTTGTTGCTGTTGAGGAAGCAATCCTTAAGCCACGTCTTCTTGTCAGTATACTTTTGAACCTTTTTCGACAACTGGGAGACAACATCAATAATTGTCGGAATGTAAGGTTTGGTTTAAAGGTATCTAGATCTCTGACTAGATCGCATTCCTTAATAGGATCCACTAGCTTCTCTAACCGGTTAGGGAATGGGGCAACACCCATTTTCATTTTCCCTCTTTCTTCCAACAGAGGCATCATGGGAACGTCTTCTGCCACTTGTGGCACTTCCTCCTCTTCTGTCTCCTGGACCTCTGGTCCTATCTCTGTAATTGTCTCTGTAACTCTCTGTGGCACTGTAGGGCTCTGTACGGCACTGTCAAGCTCTGTTCTGTTCTGTTCTTCTGGTGGAAGATTGAACTTCACTGTTCTGGCAGGAGGATTGTTTTCTTTCTGGATAGGTGGTTCCGTCTTCTTTGCACGTGTGATGGCAGGAACTTCCAATTCCACTAAATTGGAGGTAGGCTCTTGGGCCTTGGCCGGACTATCAGTAGCACTGTTTTTCACTGGGGCTGGGCTTGGACAGTCTTTTGCAGTATGGCCTTCTCCTTTGCATCGACTGCATAAGGGCTTGTAATCCACTGACCTTCTGGGATTTGGATAATTTGGTGAAATGTGCCCCTTTTCTCCACATCTATAACACTCCACTTTTGATCTCTGACCACCGCCAGACTGTCTTCCTCTATAACTTTGGGAAGGAAATCTTCTGGGTCCGAAATTAGGACCAAACTCTCTAGGCTTGGGTCCAATATCCTGTATTGTCATTTTGGATTCCAGCAAGTTGAATCTTGCGTCTTCTTCCTTCCTTCTCCTATCATGCATCTCCTTCAGAGAGCAAATGTCATTTGTATGGTTCTTCCGCAAACAGTAGGAACAGAAGGCTCCAGGAATGGTTGGTTTTCGTGTGCATTCAGTGGGGCTAAATGGCCTGCTTGATGACACTTACCACACCAAGTATTTGACCGCATCACATCTCTTCCTGCTCCTGCAATGTTAGATATGCTAGCGGTGTTCACTTTCAGCGTCTGTAGCTGCTCTGTAATCACATCCATCAACTCCTTTTTGATGTTTGCAACTGAGTTGGATAAGTAGTCCTTCAAGCTTTCTCCTCCTGAGGCACTGGCAGGAGGGTTTTGAGGAGTCTCTGTAATCACTGCATAAACAGGTTGGGCTGGTGCAGAGGGATCTCTGTTCTGATTCTGATTCAGAGCTCCTGTTTGAACTGTTGGGGCTGTTGGCTCCAGTTGGTAGGATTCCACTGTTGCTGCTGATTTGGCATTGAGGAAATTGGTTGGGACCATTGTTATTGTGGTTGAACCATCATTTGAGGCATGGATTGTGGCCCGTGGATTTGGTGCATTGTACTATGATACTGGGGGCATCTGTTGGTAAGAGTAGGGGACAGTCCCTGGGACTGCATTTGGTGGGTACATCATTCCTGGCATCAGAGGAGGTAGGACTCCTCTTCCTGTATTCATCGCTAATCTAGCTTCCACTTCATCATACAGTCGTGCACCTTCTGTTGTAGCTTGCAGTGTGGCTGGTCTTTGCAGCTCCACAAACTTACGGACTTCTGGTTGTAATCCTCTGAGAAACACTCCCTTCTGAATGCCATCATCTAGATTATGGTTAGTCCATCTCTTCAGGATGGATTCCATTCGTGAGACATAAGCTTCTACTCTTTCTCCAGAGGACTAACTTAGGTTCATAAATTCCCATCGCATCCGCTCTTCAAAACCTTCACGCCTGAATTTAGTGAGGAAGGCCAACTTCAGGTCGTCCCATGTGCCAAAAGTTCCTGCTGCTTGTCTCTCATACCACTGAAACGCCGTGCCCTTGAAAGTGGCGGGGAATATTGCCAACCAATGCTCAGGGGTTCTGGCATTGTTAGCCACACATGCTACCATAAACTCTGCTACATGAAGATCGGGGTCTTCATTGTACTCTTCCTTAAAACTGGCAATGGGACTACATTCGCTGGCCTGTCATCAATATTTCCAAGATGGATCTGGCTTGGAAGTGGACCTCCAGCAGGAGGAGGAAGGGCTTGATGTGCCATTGGGACTTTTGTAAAGAGTTCCGCAAGGGTGTCAAAGGCGGCTTCTGCTGCGAGCTCGTTCTCAGCCTTGATTTTTGCTTTCTCTATTCTCACGTACCTCTGGACTCGTTCTAACGCTTGCCTCTTTATTGCGTCATTCATCAGGGGGTTGGCTCCACTATGTTGTTAGTGCTCCACAGAGGGTTAACAGAAGGCTTCAGTCTCTGGAGGACTCTCTTGCCAACATTTCTTCTACTTCTTTCTTTTTAACGTCCCTGAATTCTATTTTCATTCCACTGCATAGAGGAAGGTATTCGGTTCTGAAAGTGTCAAAATGCATACGTCTGAGCATTGTGGTGGTGCCATCATCATAGTAGTGCCAGCTTATGATGGTTTCAACAGTGTATGTTGTGAAAAACACTCTGTCTACCAACTTCCAGTGGGTTGCTAATTGAACAAACAGAAGGTTATCAGTGCACCAAGCATCCCACGTATCTTGCTGTTGAGCATCCACGAACAAATTCCAACTCTTTTCCTTCTTGTCTTTGTGAACCTCTACAGACCAAGACTCCTGAAGCTTCTTCACAATCTCCCACTTGATGTTGTCTGGAAACTTCTCAATGAATGCCAAATCTTCCATGGATGGTCATTCTCTCTGTTTCTACTCTTCAGTTTATTCCCAAACAGTTTGCCACCAAGATGCAAGTTTTTGCTGCTTCAACAAGAAGAGGAAACTGTCCACCATATAGAGCATGCATCATGATGGTGATGTGTTTCCGCCATTGTGGGATAAACTTCTTGTGGAAAGTGGCTTTGATTATGAGAAATTCCAACTCTTCAGTGGAAGAAGGAACTTTACAAACATCCATTGAATTATTCTCTTCTTGGCAATGCCATTTCCTTCATTTTCAGCCTCTTCTGGTGCTTGTTGATGGCAAGTTTCCCCGGCTGCACATCAAAAACATGGAGCCCCAAGAGGAACACCAAGGAAAAGGGAATTCTCTTGCAAGAAAATCTATCTTGTAATATCAACAAGCTTGTTTATTATGTTTCATATGATCACAATGAAGAAAAGAACACCAGGCACAACAAATCTTCATACAGCATCATGTAGATCTCCCACGGATTTGATAGAATCAACCATATTCTTCAATATCTTCACAAAATCCATCAATAGAACAAAGAAAGCAAAGGAATACACCATCTTTGAATGGAAATACATCACATATCATTCATCTTCAATATCTTCATAGTCTTCTCTCTCAATCTCTCATATACAATCACTCTGTTTTAGTAGAATTTGCTATCTCTGACTCTCTCTCTCTCTCTCCATCAATAATACATCATATCCTCACTACAATCTCTCAAAATCACTCTCAATAATCCTTCTTAGGTCGTGGATACCCCTCCCAAGAGGTATGTCTGATATGAAGAGTCACCAGAGCCACTACAGTGTCTTTTCATAGCTCACTATTGTCACTTCACTCTAGTCTTCACTTGAGTCCTCAGTAGCTACTTCTTCCACTTCTTTTAGCTCTTTTGCACTTGTATTCACCTCTTTCCAAGGCTAGAAAACTTTTCCAAGCTACATTGTCATCCATCAGAACACATACAGAAGCATACAGAACAGTCACAGAACAGTACCAGAACAACAACAATACAGAACAGAACATAACAGAACAGAGGCTCTACAGAAGACCTACAGAAGGTTACAAAAGGTCATCAAAACCACATAACTCATTCTCAAACCATTCTAAACTCTCACAAACCATTCAATAAACTTTCACAATATCTCAATCTTCATCAATCAATAATCCATCCCTCCTTACAGAAGACAATCAGAACAAAACAGACCAAAACAGAACAAAACAGAAGGTATACAGAACCAATCAGAACCTATCAGAACATCACAGAACCACTAACAAACATCATGATCTTCCAAAACACAATCAATATCATCCAAAACACTCTCAAACCACTTCTAAACCAATCAATCATCTCATAAAATCAACCATTTAGCTCTCAAAAACAACAAAAATCAGCCAAAAAATAAGTCATTTCAACACTCAACACTGTGGATTGTTGGATAGCCTTCGGGCGGATTGTGAATAAGCCTACGAGCTTGAATTTATGTATTTCAAAGATAAATATGATAACCTATTAACAAGGAATTTGTTTGACAATGCTTTTCTATGTCAAGTGATATGATTACGTGAAGAAACTAGTACCTAATGGGCTAATTAAGGAAGCTGATTGATACATGCCCAACTAAATGTGTTAGGTAATTAAATAACTAAAACAACCTGAGGAAAGTGCGGTGGATGTGGCCGTAGGTCCGTCCTACGGATGGGTGGTCCCGGTTGGCCGGGGACTTTTCTCAAATCATGATGGAGAGCCATGAGATCGTCAAAGAACACGAACAACAAAAGCGTTGAGCTCGAGTTACAATTGATCCCGATTTACGCTGTTTTAGGGGAACGGAATGGGACTATGCCTTATGGCAGAGAGGTTGAGCCTCGCATCCCTCTCGTTTCCCATTCTCCTTGAACCACGTGCAACGTGAATCTACTTCATACTTGGCGTTTCTGTGTAAAGTAGTTCGCTCGGGTTCGACACTAGTTGCCATTAGGAAATGACCAATAGGAAAAACCCTAATTCAGGTAGGTCCTAAGTGAAAACGGACGGAATACTTCCGCTATGTGGCAGATGCGGAAAGTTCTAGATCGCAAACCCCGTAACATTCCATGGGAGTGCCGGGTGGAGCTTTCTAAACATCCTTTCCGATCAACTGCTAAGACGTGTCCTGAAGATAACAGGTTGACACGTTACAGTTGGCCGACCAACAAAGGAATTGTTTTTATGAAATCATAATAAGATAAAGTAAAGCAAATATTGATGTTCTAAACAATTCCTTACTTTCAATGCTGTCTTGCAGAATTACGAAGCTTGGAACAAGTTCTTGGTGTTCCGAGTCATGTTTATGAATGCGATGCTTCCCCTGATTATCGACAAAGGGTTGAGATGATGAACATCCTAGAGCGAATTTATAATCCATCGCCTTTGTACATGGAACGAAGATGGACGGGTGCCTCAGGAATCTACTATATAGTTGCCCACCGGTTTGCATACCTACAGACCAACCTAAAGAGATTCAAGTGGTTGGAAGACCTAAAAGTCGTGAAGCTGTTCATTTTTGTGGAAGCTCACGTAAATTCAACTTTACATATTCGAGGTCGGAGGGTTGAACTGAACTCATATGTATATGAGGAAGTGACTCGTGTAATCCCCGCCGACATGATTAAAGTGTTGGGGTGCCATGAAAATAATGGGTTCCAAAGGAAAGGATACCCTGAACTTCCAATGACTTACTGATTCCTGAAGATCCATGACCTGAAACCATACTATTATACAGTTCTTGTAGATAAATGTAATACAACATTATTCTCCCCAAACTAAATATAAACAGTTGGCTTATCATCCCAAGACATGTTGTATTCCGAAAGGGCTATGCCCGTATAAATACAATAAGACTTCTTTTTTATCAAATGTCTGTTGTGCATGAGAATTGATAAGAAGTTAGAGTGGTTAGATTACTCGATTTTGATAGCTGAAATGGAAATGAAATATGAATCACAGCATTAACGAGTAATAACGTTAAGAAATCTTTATCCAGGCACAACCCCAGGTACAAAATCCCAGTTCGCCTCCTACATCAAGTACTGTTGTAATCCAGGAGAAGAAGTTTCTTCTCAAGCAGATTAAGCCGCTCGAATTTGACGGGAGAGGTAGATCCGTTCAAGCAGATGCTGAAATTTGGATTGAATCCATGGAGGATTACTTCGAAGCAGCTGGTACTGCACTCGCCAATCATGCTATGCTCACTAAGCTGAAGCTCACCGGCGAAGCCAGGCTTTGTGGAAGCAATGGTGCAGGGATCAAGGGATCGCAGAAGGATTTGTTACCTTGGGAGAAGCTGAAGAAAGTCGTGTAGGGACGATACTTACCACCTGCATATCGCACACAGAAAATGAATGAGTTCTACGAGCTAAAACAGCTGGGGCTCACTCTTGACGCATACTACTCTAAATTCGTTTCACTTCTAAAGTATGCGCCACAGATGGACATGACACAGTAGGTGCCCAAAATTTGTGCTGGTTTAAACCCACCAGTGAATACCCGTCTCGGATCTATGCATCCATCAGATCTTCAGGATGCGCTCATTCGAGCTGCATCTATAATTCAGGAGGTGCAGGCTAGACCAAGGGATAACAAAACTTGGTCTTATAATGACCCAAACAGAGGAGCACTCAGGCCTCAAATGAAGAGAGTTCAAGGTCAGAATCAGGGATAAAGAAAGAAAGCAATAACTAACAATGTCAACAACTTTGTTCCTACTCAAAGCAATGGCCGAAACCTCCGTTGTTTCCACTGCAATGAGCCCGGTCATTTCAAGAGGCAATGTCCCAAACTTGGAGGAGGACATTGCCAAGCACCTTTCCAAGGAACGGGCTGTGGTCAGGGAGCCGCTACCCGAGGCAGAGGAAGAACTGCCTCCGTTGCTAATAGGCAAATGTGCGAAGAAGAAGAAGATCTGACCATGGAAGCAGAATTTAAAAGGGCAACAGTCCATGCCGCTCTACACAAGAAAGGCCCGAATCGCCAGTTCTCGGTGATTCAGACACCGTGAGACTATCAAAGTAAAATTTTTAAGACCTTGATTGATTGTGGCAGTACCCATTCCTTTATCTCACCAGCTTGTGCAAAAAGACTAGGAATAGCCATAGTAGAAGCACCTATTTTGCTTATGGAATTGGCAAATGGTCGTGAGGTTACTTGTACCAGGCAAACTGCTAAGGTGAAATTCTTTCTGGGAGGAAAGACGACTTCGGTCAAATTCAGAGTCATGAATTTAGGCATCCATGAGTGTCTACTCAGAATGGATTGGCTTAAGCCTAATGACATCCACATTCATTGTGGGAAGGGCCAAATTTCCTTTCGTAACTCTGAAGGGGATTTAGTCACAACTCAAGGTGAGGCTGGAGTGCCAAAAATTCAATTGGCCAAGGCATCTTGGATTATAAAGGGAGTTAGAAAGGGACTACCTATCTACTTGATTAAGCTCAATGAGTTAGATCAGAAGCAGAAGTCTAGTGAACGACCTTCTTGGCTAAAGAAATACGCGAATGTATTTCCTGAAGAACTAACAGAACTCCCGCCTCAAAGAGAAGTGGATCATGAGATTAAGTTAGTACCAGGAGCTATGCCAATTGCAAAGAGACCTTATAGGATGTCTATACTGGAAGCAATTGAGCTGAAGGAACAACTCAAGCAACTGCTAGATTAGGGCTACATCCGTCCTAGCAGTTCACCATGGGGAGCTCCAGTACTGTTCCAGAAAAAGAAAGATGGAACACTTCGACTATGTATTGATTACAGAGGGTTGAATCAATCGGCTGTCAAAAACAAGTACCCTATTCCTAGAATAGATGAGCTTCTTGATCGTCTTC
Organism: Lygodium microphyllum; assembly: GCF_053477565.2. NCBI lineage: Eukaryota > Viridiplantae > Streptophyta > Polypodiopsida > Schizaeales > Lygodiaceae > Lygodium > Lygodium microphyllum. The sequence goes on from NC_141137.1 coordinate 22,733,666, forward strand.
AGGGTGCAAAGATCTTCTCCAAAATTGATCTCAGGTCAGGTTACTATCAGATAAGGATCAAGGAAGAAGATATCCCAAAGATGGCCTTCAACACAAGATATGGGCACTTTGAGTTCCTAGTTATGTCATTCGGGCTTACGAATGCTCCTGCCACCTTCAACAGGTTGATGCAAGATATCTTTAGGCTATATCTTGATGATTTCGTGCTCGTCTTCTTCGATGACACCTTAGTCTATTCCAAACAAGAGGAAGATCATGAACCCCAACTTCGGATTGTCCCTGAGACAATGAGGTCACATAAGCTGTATGCTAAGATGAAGAAATGTGCATTCTTCAAACGTCAGATTGAATATCTGGGATTCATAGTATCAGTGGAAGGAATCTCAGTGGACCTAGCCAAGGTCAGAGATGTGCTAGAATGGCCAATACCAACATCTATCAAAGAAATACGCAGCTTTCTGGGATTGACAGGATGGTATAAGGTCTTCATAAAAAACTATGCTTTGATTGCAGCACCTCTGACGGACTTACTAAAGAAGCAAACTTCCATTGCATGGTCAACTCCCAAACAAACTAGCTTCGATAGGTTTAAGCAAAGTTTGGTATCAGCACCTATCCTAAAGCTTCTAGACCTCAGTAAGGAGTTCGAGGTAGTAACTGATGCTAGCGCACTTGCCTTAGGATGTGTACTCATGCAGGAAGGTCACCCTGTAGCATACTCTTCAAGAAAATCGAAGAGTCATGAGAAGAATTATGCTACGCATGAGACATGGTTTTCATTCGCGTACGCGAAGAGTTCCCTATCCTTAGGAGATTGCAAGAAGCTAAGTCCAAGGTATTGTGGACCGTACAAGATCCTCAAGTGCCTAGGGCCTAATGCTTATAAACTGCAACTCCCTGAGAACCTAAAGGTTCATAATGTATTCCATATCAGCCTATTGAAGAAGTATGTACCTAATCCTAACCATGTACTTGATGAGCAACAAGTTGTAATGCCTAGTCAAGGAGTCCTTGAACTAAGGCCTGACAGGATCTTAGATGTTAGAGAGAGACAACTGAGATCCAGAACCTTGAGAGAATGCCTCGTCCAGTGGAAAGTATATCCCGAAGAGGATGCCACTTGGATAGATGAAGGCACTCTCACTCAACCATCAATATCCCCAGTTTATCTCGAGGTGAGGACATCTCGATTTCTCCAAGGGGGAGAGAATGTAACATACCGAACTTCCAATAGCACGAATGAACCCTCTTTATAGTCGTAAGGATAATTTCTTTATTTTGATAAAGGAAAATTCTTTTAATTATTCCCCTCTCCTCCAGTCGACTGTCGAGCTGGAGGAAGAGGGGAATAGCATGTATAAGCAAGCTCCTTGCTGGAGCTTGCTAAGACTATGGAGCATGCATGATGCCACGCAGGGGAGGGAGGATCCCCTCCCCTCACCTATAAAAAGGCTATGGCCATAGAACGAAAGGAGAGGCCGCTGCCTGCTGTTGCTGTGTGAGATAGGGCCAATTGTCGCCTAAGTCGCTGCTGCATAGAAAAAAGGCTGCCGTGGAGGGAGTGAAGAGTTTGTCGTGAGAGCATGAGGAGGACGCCGCTGCCATAAAAGTCGTTGAGACGCTACCATTGCAACGCCGTGAGCCAGGAGGTTGCCGCATCATTCACCGTTGCCACGCCGCCGAGCTACCAATTGCCGACTGCCTCCACCTCCCCACGTGCTTCGTTTTAGAAGCTCTAGAAGCTTCTAAGAGGGGGGCTCTATAAGCCCCCTTTTCCCCCAAAAGAAAGCTTTACCCTAAAAGGGCCTTCACACGCCCCTTAAGCCCTTCCTCCCACCCCCTCAAAATTCCTCCCTAAGGGCTCCCTTAGGCCCTTTCCCTTTCCCTCCCCCCCCTCCCCCTCCCCCCGCCCCCCCATTTGCCATTAAAGGGCTTTCAAGTGGCCCTTAAGCCCTTTCCCCCCTCCCCATGCAAAAATTCCATTTTTAGCCCTTTCATACCCTTTCCTATAACACCCCCTACTTCCCCCCCCCACACACGAGAGGCCCTCCTAAGGGCCCTATAAGCCCCTCCCCCCCCCCCCCCCCCCGGGATTTGAAGCCCCTTCTCGTGCCCATTCGTAATATCTTTCAAGTGGGTTGAAAACCCAGCTATTCCGTGATTTAACCCCTCACTAGTGGGTTATGCATTCTCCTTCCTTCCTTTTCCGATCCACTAAGACCGTTTAAAACCCTTCCGAGGTTTAAGCACCCCTTTTTCGTGAAATCCCTACTTCAAGGAGGAAGCCTTCTAAAACCGTTTCCGACGGATGGTGCAAGTTATCACGAAGGGAGCTACGGTGGAATTTCAAAAAGAAGTTCGCAAAGCCGCACCCAAGACCGAAAGGCTACATTCGCGATGGCTCCTAAGAAAGCCCAAGGCGCAGCCGGTAGGAGGATCGTCTCCTAGCATCCACGTGGACATCTCACCACAAGTCCAGGTTTTTCTTCCTAAATTTTTTAAAAAACGTTGTTATAATTCAATTGGGCGTAGATGATTTTTTCTAGAAATAGGATGCATTTTTCTTCTTAAATACTTTAGAAAAATTAACTCACCACGGAGGAATTCAGTCATTAGTATTTTTAATAAAATGAACAAAATAAAGTGAGCAGAAGATTGTTATGCGTTCCTAGCAAGTAGTTTTTGTGCATTTCAATGAACTGAACTTAGATTATTGTCCATATTTACAAAACGGAATTAAGATAATGCACTCCGTTTAAGCATGGAAGTATAAATTGCATGTCACATTATTAGGCCATATCTTCTTCGCAATGAGTCATCATGGGAAGTGCTAAGAATCCATAGGAAAGTGCAAGGCATGAAATGATTCCTAAGTTGCATAAATTGGTCAATTATCGTTTTTCAACTGCATAATTATTAGTAAAAGGTTGTTTGTTTAGCATGAATCTTGTTCGCAAGTTATAGGATGATTATTGGAATCGGGTTATAACCTAACCTATGCTTGATCTTAAATCAATAAGTTAGGGTTGAAAATCGATTTACGCGTAGACAATGAGTCATTTGTTTACGGAAATGATAGTGTAATTATCTTCAAGAATTAAACAAATTGGCATGAACCTAAACACCTAAACCCGCAGAGTACTCGTTTTAGAAAGAGTTAATTCAATTCCAAAGAACTCACTTGGATTTAATACGTGACCTAGTCGCATGTATTGCTAAAACTGAAACTCCTATACCCTAAATACTTGCCCACATTCACCGAATGTAGGGACAACGGAACATACTTGAGAAGTGATCTAGGGTTTGTCCCTAAGAATCTTTCGCTAAAAAGATGGAACTTGGAACCCTAGGACTGACAACGTCAGCCTAATGTAATCAGGAACAGATTGTTTCGTGACTCCATTTGATGGGTAGAATAGTCCCATAGTTCGATGCGACACTTGTGCAACAAGTGCAGAGTCGTATGATCTTGTGATTGGATCACAAGGGAATTGCCAAGTCTCGGAATGAGGTTGGCAGATTCTTACGCAAGTTATCTTGCAAGAGGATGAATAATCATCCTAATATATCTTTATGGGTAAAGATAATTGCTTGGAGCAAAGGACAAACCAATAAATTGGAATAACATATGAACTTAAGGTATTGACCAAGTCGAGTTAATAGGGTACGGCCCTAACCCAAGATATAGGGGATCTTGCCAAGTCGCAAGTCATCCCGGATCGAGTGCTGGATGCATTCGAAAAGAAGGATTCACTCCTTAGCAGTTGGCCAAACAATAAACGACCAATGGAAATGTTTGTGCTTGTTACAGATTTAAGAGCACTGTTTTGCTTTGTTTGTTCAATGAATTAAAGGATATCTAATACTTCAGGTTGAAGGCCTGAAGGGAGAGGTAGCTTCAGTTACCCCCAACTGCCTGCCTGATCCTAACCAAGGGGGTTGTTAACCATGCCAGGAAGGTGGACCGAGCCCGGCACGAGAGGTCTCTCCATTAAGTGCTACTTGGAGGAGGAGGACGCTTGGGTGCCAGGGGGGCTCTAGCTGTAAATCCCTCGCCTTCCGGGCCCTGCACAAGAGGCTAACGTGACTCGGGATTGGTTCTCAAGGCCCGCATACTAGTCTACGGGCGAAATCTTGGATTAGTGATCCCTGTGGATTGCTGGATAGCCTTCGGGCGGATTGTGAATAAGCCTATGGGCTTGACTTTATGTCTTTCCAAGATAAATATGATAACCTATTAATAAGGAACTTGTTTGACAATGCTTTTCTATGTCAAGTGATATGATTACGTGAAGAAACTAGTACCTAACGGGCTAATTAAGGAAGCTGATTGATACATGTCCAACTAAATGTGTTAGGTAATTAAATAACTAAAACAACCTGAGGAAAGTGCGGTGGATGTGGCCATAGGTCCGTCCTACGAATGGGTGGTTCCGGTTGGCCGGGGACTTTTCTCAAATCACGATGGACAACCATGAGATTGTCAAAGAACACGAACAACAAAAGCGTTGACCTCGAGTTATAATTGATCCCGATTTACGATGTTTTAGGGGAACAGAATGGGACTATGCCTTATGGCAGAGAGGTTGAGCTTTGCATCCCTCTCGTTCCCCATTCTCCTTGAACCAAGTGCAGCTTGAATCCGCTTCGGACCTGGCGTTTCTGCGAAAAGTAGTTCTCTCGGGTTCGACACTAGTTGCCGTCAGGAAATGACAAATAGGGAAAACCCTAATTTAGGTCGGTCCTAAGTGGGAATGGCCTGAATACTTCCGCTACGTGGCAGAAGCGGAAAGTCCTAGATCGCAAACCCCATAACATTCCATGGGAGTGTCGGGCAGAGCTTTCTAGACATCCTTTCCGATGGACTGCTAGGACGTATCCTGAAGATAACAGGTAGACACATTATAGCTTTAATCCATAGAGACTCTTTTTTAGCATGTAGGAGACAAGCTTTTCTTTGCCATGTTCCACAAAACCCTCTAGTTGTTGCATGTAGATCTCATCATGAAGATCACCATGTAGAACTATTGTCTTGATATTTAATTGTACAAGGTCCATAACATCCTTAGCCAACAAGCCAAGCACAATGCAAAGAGTAGTCAATTTTACCACTAGTGAAAAGATCGCATCAAAATGCACACTTTTTCTTACGTAGAACCTTTGGCTACTAACCTTGCCTTGTACTTTGGTTTAGCCATCACATGTAACTTTCAATGGCAAAGCATTTTTGCCCTTGGGCAAAGGAACGAACTCCCAAGTCTAATTCTTCTTAATGGAATCCATTTCAAACTACGTAGCTAGCTCCTACTTAAGCTTATCATAACTAATCATGGCCTCATTATAACAAAATGGCTCCCCACAATTCGTCAATATCACATAGTGTTGAAATATCTCAGGAGGATGAAAGATATGAGTAGATTTGTGTAGCACAATGGCTTGACTTGGAGTGGATATTTTAGCCTCCGCTCTTTTTTCATGAGGCACCATAGGTCTCTCAATGTGCTATTCAATAAATCTTCCTACTTTCTACTCACTAGTTGAAGCATCACTTTTACCCCTCTATTAGCACACTTGGCATACTAGCACTTGCCGTACATGGCAAAATAATAGGTGGCACTACATCCTAGAAAGTAACCTTTCTTGTTTCCACTTCCTTAAGAGATAGCTTGTGCATCTTCTTCTCATTGAAGAACACATCATTACTATGGATAATCTTTCTATCTTCTAGATTCCAAAGGTGATAACCTATCTCATCATTGTGTCCATAGCCCAAAAAGATGCACTTAGTAGATTTTCGTTCTAACTTACTATACTTTTCCTTTGACACATGCACATAAGCTTCACAACAACTAAACACTCTTAGGTGATCATAATAGGGCTTCTTATTGTAGCATGTCTCTTTAGAAATGCCACCATCCAAAGTAGTATTAGGTGACCAATTTATCAAATGTACAACATTCCCCATAGCTTTAACCCAAAATCCTTGAGTAAGATCAACATTACATAACATTCTCAACATCCTTTCATTTATCGTCCTGTATCATATACTTTGCAATACCATTTTGGGAAAGGTTACCCAGTGCAACTGATTCTCTTTCAATCCCACATGCTTCACAAAATTTTTTGAACACATGAGATGCATATTCTCCACCATTATTAGTTCATAGTCATTTAAGTCTCTTGTTTGACAAACTAATTTTCTACAAGTGCCAAAAATTTATTTAAAAAAGATAATGCCTCATCTTTCCTATCCACAATGAAAGCTCATACTTTTCTAGTTGCATCATCAATGAATATGATAAAATAGGATACTCCTTCTATTGACTTTGTAGGCATAGGCTCACATATATTGCTATGCACTAAGTTAAGTAGCTCACTTCTTTTCCTATTTTAAGTTTTTCTTATAGGTTGAACATGCATGGTTTTTGTATATACAATGCTCACAAATAGAAATATCAAAAAAATCAAGAGAATGTAAGTAACCAAAATAAGGTAGCATTTCCATTCCTTTTCTAGACATATGTCCCAATCGGCGATGCCACAAATATATATTTGGCTGCTCGATTATTGTATTATAAGATTTATGACCGAATATACATGAAGGGGATACAAAGTGCCACATTTAACTCCTTTAGCAACAACAAATGATCCCTTTTGGACTTTCCATGACCGACTTCCAAAAGTAGTAGAGTATTCCAAGTCATCTATTTGGCTAGTAGATATCAAGCTCTTAGTAAGCTTGGGTACTTAGTGTACATTTCGAATAGTAAATGTAGATGCATTAAGCAAATTGCATATCATCTACACCAACAATATCACATATGTAGTCATTACCAAGATGAACCAATCCATGCTTGCTATTATCACATGAATATAACCACTCCTTATAAGGAGTCACATGAAAAGATGCACTAGAATCAGGAATCCAATCTTGAGCTAATTGTTCATCCCCTACAACTGGCATATGTGTAGGAAGAGTAGAAAGAAACAACACCTCACCATCATCATTATGCACAATCATTGCATTGATTTTTTTCAATATTTACCTTTCCTGTGCCTTCTTTCCTATCAGCATCCTTATCTTCCTTCTTATTATCCTTTTGCTTTCTCTTCCATTTGTAAAAATCCTTCTTGATATGACATACTTTACCATAATGTAAGCTTTTAATATCTTTCTTGGACCTAGATTTGTTGCATGAGCGTCCACAATCCTATTTCTGACCTTTACACTATTTTTGCCTCTTTCTTCCTAAGTTGCCAATGCTTGACTATTTTTGCCTTGGTCCACGTATTCTCTGCGTATCTCCTTAACCAATAAACTATCCATAACACCATTAAACTTCAATTCACCATCTGGGGCTAAATAATTAACACAACTATGGATTTTTTGTGTATCTTAGTTCTTGCATTTTTCTTCGTAAGTTGCCAATGCTCAACTATTTATGCCTTGGTCCATGGATTTTCTATGTATCTCCTTAACCAATCAACTATCCATAACATCATTAAACTTCAGCTCACCATTTGGGGCTAAATTATTTACACAACTATAGAGACAATAATAGTGGGGCATGTTCTTTTCAGACACTATTGTACAATTTCTGCAATGTGCCATGTTCTTTATTTCATCAACATCATTTTGTTGTGGAGTATACTTGCATGTGAATTACCTTTGAATTCCATGTTGTTTTAGAACATTACTACATTCATTGGAGAGTGACCTTAGATATTTAATTTGCACATTTGTTTATTTCTCAACCAAATTTTTAAAATCCTACAAGTGAGAGAACACCTCACTTTTCTCCTTCATGAAATATACTCATACCTTTCTTGCATGATCATTAATAAAGTTTATCAATTATTTAGATCCAGCTATTGATGCAGTATTTGTAGGACCCCACACATAAGAATATATAACATCAAGTAAATACATGCTTACATATTTAGATCCAACTATTGATGCAGTATTTATAGGACCCCACACATCTAAATATATAACATCAAGTAAACACAAGCTTACATGTTTGTCGTGAGAAAATGCATGCCTTGTCTATTTTCCAAATTGGCATACTTCACACTTTTTTCATATCAACCACTTTGATCTTAGGAAAGCCTATCACAATTTCATGTGATTGTGTATTCTTCAACCACTGCATATTTACATGGCCAATATATTTATGCCAAATGTCAATATCAGCCACAACTCTTGCACCTTACACAAACATAGTAGTGTTTAGCTCTGGTACTTTTACATCCAAGCTAAACATTCTCCCTATATACTTGCCTTTTGCAACCAATTTACATCAATGAAATCGCCGCTATAAATGAGCCATCCTAATTGGACTTTACTTGCAATTCCTACTTAACCATTTTTCCAATGGAAACCAAATTCGTTGTAATCTTAGGCACATGTAGCACATCAACCAAACACTTAACTCATATATTTTGCATAAACAATGGGACACTCCTAACATGGGCAATGGGATGCATTGTATTATCACATGTTTCAATAAAACCAAGCATTTCAAGGTTTTTCATTTCTCTATACCATTCTCCATGAGATGTCATATGGTTAGAGGCATATGAATTCACATACCATACATCATCACTCACTACATTCAATACATGTTGCATAATAAACAAGTTCTCATTATCAACTTGATTATTGATAGATGTATAATTGTTATGTTGTCTTCTCCTATTTTTATTATTTCCACCTCTTTTCTTTTTGGATAGTCATATGCAATATGACCTTTGTGACCACAATTATAGTATTCTTTGTCATCATAACTTCTGTTGTGTTTTCCAAAGCCTCTATGGCTTCCCCTATAACATTTACCAATAAGGACTATTATTATCAATAACTTGCTAATTCATATGTCACATGTATTGATATCAGCACATAAGCATACCCCAAGCAACACCTATAATGTATGAGAGTTTGCAAATACTATTTGCCATATACCTAACGCTTGCAACCTATTTATGAAATGATAAGGTTTGTAGAGTTTTCAAACATTACAAGATTGGCACACAAGCAACCTCTAACTATCACTACATGGATCCGACTACACAAGCTTAGACTAAAGGTTTCTCAGCCACTTCAAGCTCATGAAGATGGCTTATTAATAAAAAATTGTATAAGAGAGAACTCCACAAGTGTGCTCCAGAACAAGGCTTCCTTGTAGACTCTTATGGTTGCAGCTCACAACTCCTCGCTTGGACACTACTTTGATGCCATGAAAAGATAGGGAGAGAGAGAGGGAGCTTGAGCCCTTGCAAGACACACAACACACAGAGAATGCACACAAGATAGGAAGCAAAAAACCATAATCTTTGTTCTTCTTCTTCTTCTCTAGTATAACAGTCTATAAGGAATAAAGAGAGAGTACAACATACATAATATACGAGTGGTCCATAGAGTGAACATGTTAAATAGAAAGATCACTAGATAGATATACTATAACTCAAGTAGGTGGACTAACTTATATCCAACTGTAAAGTATTAGTGGAAGCCTATGCTGTTGTAGGTACCAACAAGCACACCAATGATATCAACGCAAAAGCAATCATCTAGATATGCGAGTGATAGGGAGTGTTGAGCTTGATATCTTAGCAACAAGTACAACATGTTTCATAATTTCTTAACTCCCTTTTCAAGGATTCAACCACTTACAACTACTCATGTCAAGGCTAATGTCCTCTTAGACTTGGTCTTTTCTGAAATAAGGTTAAGTCTGCAAGAAGGAAGGTCACTCTTGGAAATCTAGATATGTGAGGCTTAACATCTTCTATCATTTAGTTTCTTAACTCATGGAATAAGTAATCTCATGATTTGGCTATCCCCTTCGGATTGTGAGCGACCAAGATACATACTTCATCAACAGTTATTACACACTTGTCATTCATGGCCATTCATATCAAGTCCTCTCCCTATAGCCCTCAAGCAAATGGCTAAGCAGAAGCCACAAAAAAATCTTGATCAATGTGCTAACTAAGATAGTCTCAATCTCTTGAAGTGATTGGGACAACAAGTTCATGGTAGCCTTGTGGGGCTATCGAATGGCCTACAAGGTAATAATTGGCCAAACTCCATTTAAGCTAACCTACAGAACCAAGCCCATACTTCCAGTTGAGTTTTTGTTCCTAGCTTGCTAGGAGAGAAGCTTTGACCAATCATTTGGTGGAACTCGAAGGCTTATTGAAAACAAGGCTATTAGTGACATATGCATTGATTTGTTAAAACACCAAATGAAAATATTGTAAAAAACAAGGCTACTAGTGAAAGATGCATTGCTTTGCTAAAACACCAAATGGAAAGCTTGTCAAAAACAAGGCTACTATTGAAACATGCATTGATTTGCAAAAAAACACCAAATGGAAAGCTTGGTTTGATGAACATGTCAAGTAGCAAGACTTGGAGAAGGGTGACATGGTGTTGCTTTACTCTACTAAAGGTCACAAAAAAAAAAGATGAAGTTTAGAGGTATTGAGTATTTTCATGTGTGTGAAATTAACATAGCCAGCAATGTGGAGCCCGAGACTCTTGATGGAGAGGGAATTAGTTTTTTCAATGGTAACTGTATCAAAAAGTATTGTCTAGCAGCCCATCCATTACATGAACCACCAATGATGCTACCGCTCGTAGCTATATGACTAGTGAAGACCACTAAGCTTGACCCTAACAACAAAGAAATTGTACCACCTGCTTATCTTAGGGTCAAACTCATAGCAAAGAAAGAACACTCAATCAACACCCTGATTGATAAGAGACCTAATTGCAATATTAGACAATGTCAACTCATCCCAACTAATGCAAAGGTCAATCCATATGGATATACTCCCTAAAACTTGTTAGGAGAATGCCAAGTGCTATTAATTGTCTAGATTGAATGCCTATACACCATCTTCTACATACTTCCTAATGTTAAACAAGTTAGGAGACACTTTGTAAAACTTGTTAGGAGAATGCCAAGTGCTATTAATTGTCTAGATTGAATGCCTACACACCATCTTCTCCATACTTCCTAATGCTGAAGGAGTTGGCAAAGAGATGTTGTTAAAGCAACCATTTAGACAACATGCTAAGTGTATGGTTGACTATGACATGTAGCATATAGAACCAAAGCTTCCTAAACAAAAATCATCACAACTTTCAATAAGGGTTGGAGCATGTGTCACTAGTAACAAGTTTGAACCAATGCAACCTCCAAGGTGAAACCTTGCTCACTCAATTACTAAAAGCATAAGAGGACCACCACATACATGTAAGCATAGCAAACTAAACCTAGGCAAAGCTGCCAAGAGTGGGTACCCAAGACTAAATGTAGATCCAATGATGTTTCCAAAGTTAAATGATAAAGAAAATCTACATCCTGTCGTTTGACTCAAAAGCACCAACCTTGCAAGTGTTTTGGATTCCAAAGGCACTACTACAACCATAAGGCTATTATGTAGAAAATTATTGTCTATGTTTGCCAAAGTACCCATAGTCCTTGGGCTCTATGTAAGCCATAGTGACACCATGATCGGTAAACAATGCTTGCTCAACAAAAGGCCCACCTTTGCCAAAACATGAAAAGGATCAAAGAAATGAACACTCAAATGCAAAAGTCCACCACCAAACCCAAGCTAATTTATTGGAAGAGACCATTGGTTGAAACATCTCATGCCACTTCTAGAAGTGGAATAAGTACCTCACAAGAATGCTCAACAAATGCACGAATCGCAAACCCAAGTTTGCCATTTTAACAAAGACCAATTGACCACATCACACAATGTGGGAAGAAATGAGGCACTACTTGAGCCTTCTTATCCCTCTGTCACCCTTGGTGGAAACAAGGAGCTTGAGTCTAGTAACGATGTCCTTCTTCACTACTACAAACCCTAAGACATCATAAGTTGAAGTTGCACCCATTTTCCCATCCTTAAAATTGATGTTATGAGATCTCTTCTCATGGAAAAAAATTGAGTTTGTTTATATTATGCATTCGTCAATTACCAAAGAGCTACACTGTTGTTCAAATATTGCGGGAAAATGCTATTGCATTATGCCTCATAACCTCCTTGAAACATAGTTGCATTGAAATGAGGGTAGAAGATCTTGCCAACTTAGATCACTTTTGGCAAAATTTGAATCCACCTTTTTACAAAAATGGTTCACTTTACGTGCACAATGAGAAAGGGTCAATTGTTAAATTATGACCAATGCTAAATAACATTGCCCTATCAAGACTATTGAATACGACTCTATCTACATCACACCTATGACTAGGTGGGTACTCACCTTGACCCAAAATCGACCATTGGAGGATAAAATTATGATCCACCCTTATTTGGAGCAAATACTTAGTGAGGAAGAGCCTCATGTTGATAGCAAACTAGGCTCTGACCTACATAGTGTGTGTATACATATATCTCTACATGATATGGAGCATTACATGGCATTTGAGTATAACCTTCACTTTTACAATTGGTTGTGGCCTCATTAACAATGTATCATATTGCCATGTATGTAAATAAGTGTGTAAGCACATTTCGAGTCAAAAATCTGCACACCCTGGAATTAATATATTTGGAAATTTCTATAATATAGTTGTTTTATAGCTATTCTAGGGCATGTAACATTATTAAATCTAGATGATTATGGCTAGGTATAAAAGGGAGAGGCTAAACGATTGTGCACATCTTTTTGGTCATATGGATATTGATTTGTGGCTTCCTCCTTATTGGAGCTCTTGAGGTCCTTCTATGGATTCTCCCACCATGGGACGAGGTGTGTTTCATGTTCCACCTTGCATGTGGTGAGCTACATGCAGTCCTATAGTATCTCCATTGTATCTTTCATGGTTTCTCGGCTATGGCTTCATTTTGTCATATGTTTAATGTGACATGGCTATGGCTTCCTCTATTTTCTCGATTTCTTGCAACTATTTCATATATGTTTATTGTTAGAAGTTTAGCTTCTTTATGGTGGTAGCAAAGCCTTGCTTTGATCTAATTGGAAGGTCATATTCAAGTCATCGTTTGGTTCCAAGCATTAAAGATAGGTTTCAAGAGTTAAAGATTTAGTCATAGTCTTGATATGCACCATAATCATGACTAGTTAGGTCTCCTATAGCAAACCATGGTTATTTTGGAGCTTTTGGAGAAAATATGGATGGGAAATTGTGAGGGTCTATCAAATTTGGTAAGGCATCATAAAAAATCTAGCCACTTTTTAAGACTTTGTGACAAAAAGAAGGCTAAGGGATTAGAGACAACAAAAAACCTATCTACTTGTTGAAACATGGTTTCTTTCCTCTTTTCAATAATTATTTCAAAGATTTCATAGAGTCTTGCCAAGAAAGCTATTCCTTTCTCTTGAATCTTCATCTATCAACAACAAAGGATTAAAGAATGAAACTCTTGGTCCAAACTTGAGGTAGAGTACCATATTAAGGAGTATTCATCTTCCTTTGAGCTAGGACCATTCACAATAGTCTATATTATCCACAAGTCTATTTACAATAATATCCTCTTTCATCATCACCATCACTAATAGCAATGCCACCATCTTCATTGTTAGTGGCACCTCCCATCATAGAACCATCAATAGCATTGCCCCCTTGGTCTTTAAGCTTAGGTGATGACATCAGTGTGGCTGTTGTTGACACAATGCTCACATCACATTGGCTTTCAAGCTTGTTGGCCTCTTTGACAACTTCATGACCATTAAAGAGGTAGTGATTGGCATAGGTCCATGATTCAGCCTCATGCAAACAACTCGCTACCCTTCCTTTCACTATCAAGTGCTTGGAGAGCTGAGTGAAGAAATCCTTAGAAAGTGGTACAAATTACTTGAGAAACATGAGATTTTCCATTGCTTTTTGAGGTAGATTTTGAAGCTTATGTCTCTTGCATATACATTGGAAGTATAGGCTTATGGATTTGCACACTTGCATAATAGGCAACCTCCACTCTAGGTCATCCAAACAAAGCAAATGAATGAGCATAATCTACGTTGTTGGGGATCTAATGTGCCTAATTTGGAAGAATGGGAGGAATTTTCACAGGAATAAGAGGACTATCCACATCAAAACTCTCATATTTTGGCTTTAAAGAACTTGTCATTTACCTTGAGCTATGTTAATAGAGGAGCCGAAGAGAAATCATGTGCAATTGATTATGAATCTATTCAAAATGGAGAAAATATTGTAGGGTCTCATGATAGGAGACTTGAAATTTCTACATGCACTGAAGTTAGTACTGTGGAGGTTGATAATCAAAATGGAAGGGAGATTTCATTAACTTGTGAGCAAAGCAATTCAAGTAGTGGCATATGTGATTATAAAAACAATAGTCTCTACAATACCTTTTAAGTAGGCAACCTAGCTCTATCACACCTAACACAATAAACGTTTTAGTGAGATCAATGAGGAAGTAGACTTGAAGGAGAGTATCAACACAATAAAGATGGTTTGTGCGAGGAGCTGACACGTGTAGTATAGTTAGGAAAAGCATTGACCTCATTTACATTTGGATAAACAACTACATACAAATCATCTTCCTGACAAAGATTGCCCCTGCAAAGGCTAGTGCTTCTTGAACAAATTTTGAGTCTTTGACTTTGTGCTCTTGCTATTGCATTGCCTATGACTCTAACATGGATGGTCTTCGTCCAATTTTCTTGAGTCATATGGCTAGTTGCAAACATCTGACAACCTTCCCTAAAATGTTCCATCAAATAAAGAGTAGTGCAAGACTCCCACAAAGATGGCATATTATCATGGTCTTGGTCAACTAGATCCTATACTTACTTCAAAACCTCTCATGGAATGTGCCAACGAAAGAAAAGATCACTAGCTTGGTTAGCACTAATCTTCCCATCTTTGTGTAGTTCCATTAGGTTCTTGCCTTTGCAAAGATAGTCTGATGTCCCTTTTTGGCACAACAATAGGTTGAATTTGTTTATTTGGTGTAGAAGCTACAAGTACAAAGCTAGAAATAAGCGTAAATGTTGGTATGCTTGGTTGAACAGTAGGTTGAAAGCCTCTCTCAAGTGGTGTTCACATAAGTATTTGAGAACCGTGGCCATGAGTGGATTAGCAATAGCCATTGATACATTTTGTTGAGTTTGACATGACATAACTAGTGCTTCAATTGGGACAATTGTGAAAACATCACCTCCAAACATGTCGGGTTCAGTGTAGCTTGAAGGTGGAGCCTTGATTGCACCAAAACTAGCTCAACATGCAAGTGCATGACCTATATTGTGATGTTTGCAATTTGCCTAGTTGGATATTGTGAATTTGGCCTTGACTTTGAAAGCACAAATATATAGATTTTGTCATTGGAGAAGAGCTAGCATTGTCTTGCAATTCCATATTCTCCTCCATTGAGACACCACAAACACCATTTACACTAGTTGAGGAGGTTGCAGGAGTATACTAGTATCCATTGCAATTCCATATTCTCCTCCATTGAGACACCATTTACAATAGTTGAGGAGGTTTTAGGAGTGCATCCTATACTAGTATCATTGGCATTGTTGATGTAGTAAGTAGGCATTGGTATTGTGAAGCTTAACATGGAGCTTCTATACCTCTCTTGCCATTGAGATAAGGATGTATAAAGAGAGGATTATCAATGCTACATATCCTCTTATAGTTATGCAAGGTTACAAATTTGTAGATCATGGTCTCTTTAGGACAACATCTCTAGGCATTATGTCATTTAGAGCAACAGGGTAGATCATGTCATAAGGATAGCAATTCTAGACATTATTGTAGTCAATGTGACTGGCAATCAATTTGTTCTTAGGACGTTCAAATTACACTACACTCTTAGAGATGGAAAAGAGGTCTAAATATGTTTGAGCACAAGCAAAATTGGTAGATTATTTTAATAGTCAGACATAATATTTTCTTAGAAGGCATGGATAAGAACATCAACCTTATGATCACCATCCACATGCCTATAATGCTTATGATCAAATTTCTTTAGAACACATTCATATGGTGTTAGATCTTATGGACACTCCTTTTGTGGATCCTCTTATGGATAGTCATCATATGAGCAGTAGCATGGTCATGGGCAACAACATGCTTATTCATAGCCATCACACACTTGAGTCTTCTTCTTTTGGGCAGCATCATGTATATGCATATGGATAGCAACATACAAATGATCATGTATCTAGTTTTGGGCAGCATGAATATAGGCAACATGATGATAATCATCACTCTTTTAGAAAGCATACTTGTGGTCAATATTCTTTGGAGTAGTACTCACATGATCAAATATCTTATGATCATAATGATGATTTCCACAACAAGAGTCTACATTGATACAACTTTCCCATAGGAACCATTTTCATGTACAATAGTCATTTGAGCAACCCATGTCTTCTAGACAACATCACTCATTTGCACATCCTAGCTATTGAACAACATTCATATGCTCAAGAGCACAAGGGTGAAATAGAAAATGTTCCTCAAGCAAATTAATATTTGAAATCACATGCAAAGGAGCATGGTTCTTCTCATACAATAAGACTCGAAGCTTTATTACATATTGTGGTAGCCTGTATGCATGTGAAAAATCATGAGTTCATTGAAGAATAATACCATGATGGGAAAGAAGACCATGGAGACTGTGAGGATGACAAGATTGAATAAGAATATGAGAAAAATTTGGAGTTTGAAGAAGAAGTTCATGGACAATTTCAAGATCTAGTTGAGGCAACTAATGTGGATACCCACCATCAATACATGGACAAACATGATATGTTTCTATTTGATTATCATGGCCCTATGCCTCCATTTGGTTTGGATGCAAATGATTTTGATTTTGTGGATGATGGGGATATGTTTTCTCTTGACATGGGAGATATTGATGTAATGTTTGCTTTTGTTGATGATACCCATGGTGATGAATACTTTGACAAGTATCCATTGGATCTTAGAGGGGTTTTGCTTCAATGGCACTAGCTTTGGCATATTCTCAAATGAAGCTATTATGCTCATGCATTAGTGCATTCAACCATTCTTACAAGGACATTAGGAGTTCTTCAAAATAGTGAAGCTACTAGAGATTTAGAGCATGGAGGAAGCTATTGTATTAAATTGATGCAATAAATTAAATTGCCATAACTCAACCAAAATTAGATTTTTATGTTTGGATGGGATGCTACCATTGTCTAGTTTGTCAAGATACCTCATTTATGTGATTCAACGCTACCTACGCAAACTTATGGCCATTTTACTACGATCGACCATATTTCTTATAGTTTACATGAAATTCACTACTGGTCTATTAATTGTTGTTGGGGGTAAAGGCACCTTTGCCTAGTCACCCATATATTAGTTACATAGACAGTACCCCCATACATGTACACTACAAGTGGCAAGCACCCATCACTATTACTTCATTCTTGATTCTTTCAGTGACATTTGAATAAAGAAAGGCCAATCACACATTGTGAGTATTAGCGTTCCCAAGCATTCTCTCTCTCTCTCTCTCTCTCTCTCTCTCTCTCTCTCCTTCCATCATAGCTCTTGCTTCCACTTAGAACTCACTCCCTTCAACTAGTATCATAGCTGAGATCAAGGAGCTATTCCCTTCAGTTTGCTTCCAAAGCTTCAGCTTGAAGGTTCCATGGCAGTTCAACCCTCTTCTTCTCAAGTTATGAATCTTGCTCTCGCTTCTTCCCCGGTTGTTCCAACCCATCGAGGCTTGCCCCAGGGGTCAAAGAAACCTTTTTTGTCATTGCATGGGGCTCAGTGATGAGGAGTAGCAAGACCAGTAGTGGTGATAAAAAAAATCAACATGATTTGCATCTATTTTTAGGCTTCTATTCTTGATCAGCTTGACTATCATCTATAGCTCCTAAGCACTCTTAGGCATTAACTTGGCATTGTATTTGGCATTTTAGGCCTAAGTTTAGGCATCATGTGAGGCTCCCAAGATAAGCCATTGTCTCACAATTTATGACATTTTGTTGTAATACAAATAGGGATAGCCATTACCTCATTGCTTGAGCTTTACTAATGCTCATACACTTATGCATTGATACTGAATGATTGGTACATGTCTTAAGATGCTTATTGGATAGGTTTGAGCTTTCTTTACTCAAATTAAAGTAGGGTTCTTTGCTATATATGTAGTGGATAGCAAGTATTTCACTTGAAAGCCTTATGCATTGAAGCCTTACATGCTTCTCGGGTATGAGATATGCTAATTGTACACATTTGGCACTGATGTATGGGCTTGGACACATCTATGGTGACATTTGAGGCTCTATTTTGAGCCACAATGGATGCTTTGGCACCTTGGTTTTATATTTTCGTTGCTTCCATAATTGCCATTACGGGCTTGAAGAATATATTGGATATAATGCTTCCAGCTTATGCTTCACAGACCTTGGATACTCCGATATCATCTACTCAGTGTGTTGAGCTTACATTGCTCATTTGGAATTCAAATTTTGTTCTAGTGGGAGCCGATATTTGACAATTGGATGTTACATAGCACTTGATATTTGCAGTTGAGCTTGAGTGTATTATAGTGAGACATTGGGACTCATTGTGACATGTGCATGTTGTCTTCATGCTATATGTATGCAATTGATGCCTAGTGGGCTGATCTGACTTTTATTTGGGCCAATACTTATCTTTGTCATGCAGTTGTCAGTGATGTATTCATTTTACATTGCTATCTATTGAGCTTTTGTTGTCATTGCTTAGTAAGTTGTGCCTTTACTAGGTCTCTTTCATTACCTATGAGACCTAATATATACATGATGGTTATGTCTATGGGATGTATCTCAATCTAACACATTAACCTTTTATAGTTCTTGATGCTAGTTGCATATTCACTCACTGCTAATTGCAGTTCTTCCATTGCAGTTGCGATTTTCATTTTATCAGTGATAGTTCATACTTGGCTTTGATTTCTTATTCCTGTAGTCTATTTTTAGTATGTAATAATTGTAGTTTACTGCACTATTTATGAGAGCAATTACCTCCTCTTGAAAATCTTTCTCTTACAGTTTGTGGATAGCTCATTACTTTGGCAATATCTCTCATCTCTTGCTTGATTTGGTTGTGGTTTTAGGTTTGATTTGCATGAAATTATAGCAACTTGTTTTGTCCCTCTATGCCCTTGTTTGGTCTCGTTATGGTCAGTGGTTCTCATGATAGTGCTATCTTCAATATTGAAAAATTGGATGGGACCAACTACAACTATTGGAATACATAGATATGTAAGGTCTTAGTGTAGAAATTGTAGGTTAGACCACTAAAATATGTGGGTACCAAAACCAAAAACATTGAGACTAAGGATTGGGCTAAGTTGGATGAGCTATGCAAGTCCACAACCATTTTATCACTCTCAAAGCAAGTTTACTACAATATTGTGACTAATAAAATCAAACTACATATGAGCTTTGAGTACAGATTAAGAATCTTTATGACAAGTAGAGTCCTGCATGTTAGATGTATTGGCTGAAATGATTGATGGACCTTCACATGAAGGAAGGGATTTCTATGTCAGTCCATTTGAATGAGTTTCACTCCATCATCATCCATCTAGCTTTGTAAGACATTGAGTTCAAGGATCCTTTGCATCCTTTATTTCTACTTGCTAGTCACGGGACACTTCTCATATGGCTCTATGTACTAATGCCTTTGATGGGCTGAAATTGTAGGATGTGGAGTGCCCTATGGATAGAAGAGATGAACAAAAACAATGTAGATGCTTCCCGTATGTCACATGTAGTGCTTTGAGAGGCCGACACGATGGAAATGGCTATGGTAGAGACTCTCAAAAGCTCTCATTCTAGGATACATGGACAGTCTTGTAGTAAGTCCTATGGCTGTAAGTCTGGTCTTACTTGTCATTATTGTGACAAAGTAGGTCATATTCAACCACATTGCCATAAAATGCGTGAAGACAAGCACAAGGAAAAGGGAAAGGGTAAATTGTAAGACAAGAAAGATGATTGTAACATTGTGCCTAGAAATTCTAGCATCAATATTGAGGAGATTAATGTGGTGCAGCTTGATATGTATGATGATCTCATATTGGCATCCTCTTCCTCCTTGGGGATGCTTCATGACTAATTGATGCTTTGTCAAGTTATACTTAGTGTTGGTTGATAGATTCAGGGGCTTCCTTTCATATGACACCTCATAGAGAGTGGTTTCATACCTATCATAGTATGATTGAATTTATCCGTTTGGGTAATGACCTGGCATTCAAGATAGTTGGTATTGGTGATGTCCAATCAGAGTTTATTTAGGTAGCATGTTCACTCTTCATGATGCATGTCATATACTTGCTCTCACAAAGAGCCTTATCTTAGGTAGTACCTTGGATAACCTAGGTTATTTTGTCCCTTTTGGTGATTCCTCATTGAAGATTACCCATGGGAATCTTGTTATTGCACCTGATGCTAAGTCTAGTACTCTTTATTTCTTGCTTGTATCTAGGTCAATTGACCATGTTTTGGTTGTGGCTGTAGTTCCACATGTATCTCTTTGGCATCATCGCCTTGGGTACATGTCTTTGAAAGGAATGAAAATGCTTACCAGTTTGTAGTATCTTCTGTACCTAGACTATAAGTGTTTTTAGTCTTGTGATCATTGTTTATATGGTAGACAGACACGTAGTATGCATTTGAAGTTTGGCATGAAGTGCATGGTTGAGCCTTTCGCTCTTGTTCATTCGGATGTATGCCTTGTCACTTGCTAGGTGATGAGAAGTACTTTGTTACCTTCATTGATGATTACTCACATAAGGTCTGGACTTGCCCTATTAAGCATAAATCGGATGTCTTGTCTACCTTTTAGCATTGACTTGCTTTTGCTGAGAACTAGTTTGGGCATAGGTTGAAATGCCTAAGGTCTGGTAATGGGAGTGAATATGTCTCAAAAGCCTTTGAGTAGTTTTGTGATGAGTGAGGTATTAAGCATAAGTTGATCGCCCCTTACATCCCTTCCCAAAATAGTATTACCGAACGCATGAACATGATGATTCAAGAGAGAGTCCACAGTATGCTTAGCCAGGCAAACTTACCATAGCACTTTCGGGCTAAGATAGTTACATTGCTATACACTTGATTAACAGGTCCCTTTGCACTACTATTGATTGCCAAGTTGTAGAGCCTCGTATGGACTAGAAAACCTCCCTCATATGCTCAATTGCACATCTTTGGTTGTGAGGCATTCTGCATGTTTCCAAGGACAAGTGCAATAAGCTAGATCCTAAGTTTGTGAAATGCATATTTCTTGGTTATGGGGATGTAGGTGAGATTGGCTATTGCCTATGGGATTCATAGGCTCATTGGGTTTATCCATAATCAAGATGTAGTTTTCCAAGAAAAAAAGATGCATAAGCACCTTGAGCAGGTAGTTGAGATACATAGGGTGATCTTTCAAGAGAAGTCTCCTCCCCCCATACATCTAGGTGCCAACAATGCAGTTGATGCGCCAATGGCCCAGGATTTGCCTCTTGTGTAAGATCAACCTGTTTTGAGGCACTCTACTCAAGCTTGATGTCAACCTGGGTGCTTTATGCCCTCCATGGATTATGCTATGGTGATAGATGCAGGTGAGCCTCTCTCTTATGATGAGGCCATGCGCATAGATAATAGCCACTCATAGTACAGGTCTATGCAATTAGAGTTTGACTCCTTATAGACAAAGCATACGTGGGATTTGGTTCATTTGCCTACTGGCAAGAAGGCATTGCTATGCAAGTAGGTATACAAGTTGAAAAGTGTCCTTGGATGCCCCAAGCCCGCTTATAAGGCGAGATTGGTAGCTAAGGGTTTCAAGTAGGAAAATTGTATTGACTTCGATGAAGTCTTTTCTCTTGTGGTCAAAATGATGACCCTACACTTGGTATTAGCATTAGTTGCTTAGCTAGTTTTGGAAATGGATGTAAAGATAGATTTTCTACCTAGGATTTGCTTGATGAGATCTATATGCAACAAGTCTAAGGGTTTTGAGAAAAAAGACAACGAATACCTAGAGTTCAAGTTGAGAAAGAGCCTTTATGGCCTTAAGCAAGCATCTAGGGAATGGTACTATAAGTTTGATGCTTTTATATATTCATAGGAATATAGCAATGATTTTGGTACTCTATGTGGATGATATGCTTATTGTTGGGAGATCTCATGATGAGCTAGATCCCTTGAAAAATTAGCTCAAGAAAAGCTTTGAGATGAAGGACATAGGATAGGTCTTGCATATTCTTAGGATCCACTTCACATGTAATCGCTCTACGGGGCTCCTTTATCTCTCGTAGAAGGAGTATATCTAGAAAGTCTTTGAGTGGTTTCATATGCAAGATGGTAAACCTACTCACTATCCTCTTCCTTCTCATGTGAAGGTTAGTTAGGTTGATTATCCACAAATTGATGAACAGAAGGTTGAGATGGCCAAGATCCCTTACATATCCACAATAGGCAATTTGATGTATGCCATGATAGCCACTCACCTTGACATAGCATTTGTAGTAGGAGTTATGGTATGCTATATGGCTATACTTGGCAGAGATGGCATGGGGATGTTGTGAAGGGTATCATGAGGTACCTGAAGGGCATAATAGACATGTGCATATGTTATGGTGGCCAAGATATAGGAGTCGTGGGGTACACTGACTCTAATATATCTTCACCTTTGTTGGAGGTGTTGTTTCTTGGATGCCGAAGGTGTAGAAATACCTGGCTCTCTCTACTTCTGAGGCCGAGTATATTGCAGCCATTCAGGCTTGCAAGGAGGCCCTCTAGTTGGGTTGCCCATCTAGTGGAAGACCTTGATATTATTGATGTGGTCCCTACACTGCATTCAAATTCTTTAAGTGCTATCCAATTGGCCAAGAATCTAGTCTTCCATGCGAAGACAAAGCACATTGAGGTGCATTACCATTTTATCTGAGAGCTCATTGAGGACAAGTCCATTAAGCTTGTCAAGTTCTTAATTGACCAAAATCTTGCAAATTTTCTCACCAAAAGTCTCTTAGCGAAGCATTTTGCATTTCTTAGGAAGTTGATGGGTGTTGGATGAGATGACATCTTTCCTCATGTTGTTGTACTTTATGTACATTTGTACTTTGTCACTTTTTTCTCGTTCTCTCCTCATCAAGGGCACATTCGCCTTTAAGTAGGAGGTTATTGGGGGTAAAGGCGCATACGCTTCGCCACCTGTATATTAGTTATAGTGATAGTAATTGCATACTTGTACACTACAAGTGGTAGATACCCATCACTATCACTTCATTCTTTATTCTTTTAGTGACATTTTGAATAAGGGAAGTCTAGCCACACATTGCAACTGTTGGAGTTTCCACATCTTGTGTCTCTTGCTCTTGCTCTCTTACTCCTTCCACCATAGCTCTTGCTTCCACTGGTGGGCTTCCACACATGGCTCACTCCCTTCATATTCTGTTGCCACTAAAAGAATTAAAAATAAAGTGACAATGATGGGCATCCGCCACTTGCACTTATAGATGTGCAGGTACTATATACAAGTAAATCTTAGCGACTAGGGCACAGACGACCTATAATCCCCAACATGCATGGACATAGAGAAGAAAATACTATAGAGCTATTAGAGGGTAGTGAAATGGAGCAAAATAGCTCAAAGAGGAGATGTCTAAGAGTTTTTGGATTTTAGAAAATTTATCTCTACCTCCACCAAAAACATATCTAAATAATGGAAATTTTTATTGACACACTCGTTTTTTGACCAACAACTAGAATATAAAAATTTTATTAAAATACTTCAAAGGAACTTATGGAATGAGGAGAGAGAAGGAATTAGAACAAATCCTTTATAGAGAGTATTAAAAAGGCAACATGAGATTGCAAAAGTGAAGAGAGAAGAGGATTAGTTTACAAATTTTCTCTCCAATTTTTCTTGTTTGAAGGAGGAAAGGGGGGACAAAAAAGCCCATTTTTGGTTTTATATTTTTCCTCAATACAATGAAAGTCTTCATTATATTCATATGGATGCTTCTTTAATGAGGATCTACATTTTGTGGAGCCATTGCTTTGTTCTTTCCATTGTACTTCATATTCAAGTCTTGAGGACAAAACTTTATTCAGAAGGGATGGTATCACATTATTAAATGTAGAGGATTAGGGCTAGGTATAAAAGGGAGAGACCAAACCATTGTGCACATCTTTTTGACCATATGAACAATGATTTGTGGCATTCTCCTTATTGAATCTCTTGAGGTCCTTCCATGGATTCTCCCACCATGGCATGAGGGGTGTTTTATGCTCCACCTTGCATGCGGTAGCATGAGGTGTGTTTTATTCATCACCACCTTGCATGTGTGGTGAGTTACATGCAGTCCCATCATAACACCATTCTATCTTTCATGGTTTCTTGGCTACGGGTTTATTTTGTCATATGCTTAATGTAACATGGCTATAGCTTCCTCTGTTTTCATGATTTTGTGTAAGTATTTCATATATGTTTCTTGTCAAAAGTTTAGCTTCTTTATAGTTTCCCTTGTAATCCTAGGAAGTATTACCTTCCATTAAGTGAGGAGAGGGATGCCTCGAACTCAAAAACAAAACCAAAAAACAGATAGTTTGATGGGAAAGTTAAAATTTTGTAGAAGTTAAAAACAAAATCTTTGGGACAACATTTTTGTGCAATAGCTAACTTTGATATTGTTATATTAATGAAAAATATTGTTTCCTCAATATCTCACCATCATAAGCTATGTTGGATTCTTTGAAATTGTAGGAAAAGGAGAAAAGGTCATGTAGGAGAGAATCATCAATCCCCAGCTATCATTCACAAAATAAGAGCATACCAAATGATAATTTAAAGATGGAAATTGAGAGAGTATCGCCACTTGTGATATTATTGGATTCATAGCCTAGCAAAAGTAGTGGCCAAGGACCCAAAAGCAAGATAGCTAGTGGATGGATATAGATTAAAGATATATATGGAAAAGTTTGAAGGGGAGGTAGACTATGACAAATATACTAAGTTCCTCATAGCCTACGATCCTAACACGCATAGCACAATAATAATGGTGGATGATGCAAATGGCCAATGGTAGGTTGAAGTACTTCTACGATCAAGTATAGTACACATGGGCCTAGATTTTTCAAATAAAGGGAAAACGATACCAAGAAGCAAAATAGATGTCTATACTGGGTTGCATGTGAGTAAATAGAAGGTCTCCACCAACAATGGCATGTGGATAAAAGATATCCTAAATCCTTCAATGAAGAGCCAAACAAAACTGATACACACTCTACTATGTAGCATCAGGTATAACTCTACAATCTACAATGATTAGGATCTCGGTGGGTGTTTCAATGCCTAATCTATGCAGAATGCATAATAGGACTGCGATGCCTCATAAACGAGCACAACAAATTGTTGCAAGTAGCACGGAAAACAAAAAAAGAGATAGAGCATGATACCAACTATCAAGTATCATATATCATCAAAGAATCCCATCATATACATAGTCGTGATCATCCAAAATGAAAGATACATAACACCTCTCCGGGTCACTCGTGAAACAAAACACCTAACTATACTTCATGAGGCATTTAAAGTCTACTCACTTAGGAAATAGTAAAGACTAAGGTAATAGATCATGCTAAGGGTAAAGATAATGTTTCAAGCCAATGGCTAACACCTCACACAGCTTGGTGGATGACTGGCATAGCCCAAACCCTTGCATGCCACAATGTCAAACGCCTTATGAAAAGAGACATATCAAATGAGATTAATTGTGCCTTACCCATAGCCTTGCACCATGAAGTAAGCCACAAAGAGAAATGATAAGTGGAGTCTCTCTAGTAGGGTACTCATGGCCCTTTATTACGATTACATAATACACTCAAAAGATTGTCACAAAACATAGATATACATATCATAAGTATGATGAAAAACACAAAGTCTAATAGTGATAGAAAAAGAACCTCATGAGCATCATGAGAATAAGGGGTTGTTCATGTGCATGCTACTCATGTGATATAAAAGGTAGAACATCAACTTCATGAAGCTTTTCAAATGTGAGTTTCCTTATCTTAACTTGCTTGCTAATATCCTATAGTACTTCAATGATATCAGCCTTCAAAGCATCATAATCTAATAGGTGATTTTCAACTCTATCAGGCTGCTTGACACTTTTTGCAACTTAGAAAACATAACCAAATGTCTATCATATTCAGCCTACAATCCATAAAGCTTCTCTCTAAGAGCATCCTTCTCATGTATCAAGGCCTCCAAATTTTTCTAAAACAAAAGATTGCTACAAAATTGCATATTGCCAAGATATCACTTGAAACATTCTCCCTGCAATGGAAATCAACTGACTATACATATTCATTGCCAAAACATTCTTCAACATGTTAGCATCACTCTACATAACACCGATCTATCAAAATCTACATCCAAATCTAGTAACATCTGAACCTCTTCATCAATATCTTGACTTTGTTGCATGTTATTAATGGTTACTCAATCCAAACTACTACTTTTCTACATCAAGTCAGTATTTACTTGTGGTAGGTTAACTGTCATGTGCAATGGTGAACCTGTTGCCTGCAGTGTGATAACCATGTTTCCTGCTTGTAGTAACCATGTTTCTTGTTGTGGTAACCTTGTTTCCTATAGTGGCATTGTGGTCTCTTGCAGGCGGGGTTGCAATTGCCTTCATCAAGATTGAGTTTTCTAATGACAAGAACGATATATGTTCACCCATTCAAGATAAATAATTACTACTACTAGCACCAAAATATCACCAACATAAGTGCAATGAAATATTGTCAAATTATGAAAACTATTTATTCCATAAAACTGGAAAATGACCATAAAATCCAAAATTTTGTAGTGCTGCTTTAGGCACTACAGCAATGACTTGCATAAAATTGATTCCCACTACTTGTTGTGAACGTGAGAATCCTTCTGTGGCTCATCATAATCAAGTTGAATTATGTGGGAGCTCCTGCTCAATTGCCAAGACCCATGGACTGCTTATTGTTTTAGGTGTCTCAAGCCAAGAACAAAGCCTACCTCTCACATAGCCATACACACTCTCACACTTATGAGTGTAGTGTGCTTGCCATCATGCCCGATCGAGTTGCCTTCTTCCACAAGCTCTCTGCTAGCTCTATGATCCAAGGTGCAAGCTCAAGCAAGCTCGATCCTCAAGCTCTAGGATCTAAGCTCCATTGCCATATGCAAGACAAGAGAAGAAGATGAGAGGAGGAGATGGAGAGCTTCTCCACCACGGTCCCTCACCCTCGCTCACTCACTCCCTCTCTCAAGCACAAGCACAAGCAAAAACAAAAAGAAGAAGAGGAAGAGAGCTAGTTTTGGTCATGCACAAGAATGAGCTTCTTCATTCACTTTTTGCTTTTTATACATGCCCTACTCCTCTTGGGTGCCCATCCCCTTTTTTACATGATCGGCCATTTTAGTCTAGGTCCTCTTTCATTTTTTCCTTCATATTTACATTGTTTTTTCACCCATGCCCATCTATATTTATAAATTGTACATGAGAAAGCTTGGCACTCTTTTACAAGGATTTAGGATGCACATTTATATTTAAAATATGTCTTTTCCCTTTTGCACTTCCCTTGGACTTTTAAGTTTACTTCTTACACTTTTGGCCCTTTTCCTTTAGCTTTTTCGTTAGACTGCCTTTTTTTGTTTTGTCCTACATATTTTTGATTTTCTTTGCTTTCTTTTCATTTTGTTTGTATTGGGGTTAACGTTACCTCCTCCTAATCGAATGCCAGTCCCATGGCACTTGTTGGTGTGGGCTCAAGTGGTTGAAGGTTTGCCATGTGGGTCGATGATGGGGCTTTGGGGAGATTGGTCATGGAGGAGAAGCATAACAAAATGGATGAGAGGTTGTGGAAGATGAGGATAGATTGAGTGGGTGATGGGGCCTCTGATATTGGTGGTTGATTGAGACTTATCGAACGGACTTGTAAAGGAAAATGAAGTGTGTTACCTAGGGATGTCTACCTCACTATGCAATGCATGGTGTCTATGCTAGTGGAATTGGAAGCTGGGTCAAGAATCTTAGGCAAGCCCATGGTATTGTCCGTGTGACTCAGGGGAAAGGTCCTAACCCTAGG
This sequence comes from Lygodium microphyllum, assembly GCF_053477565.2. Lineage (NCBI taxonomy): Eukaryota > Viridiplantae > Streptophyta > Polypodiopsida > Schizaeales > Lygodiaceae > Lygodium > Lygodium microphyllum. The sequence goes on from NC_141137.1 coordinate 22,761,774, forward strand.
CAAGTGTAAACTCTCTAAGTGTGTCCTGCTCTTGATGTGCCCTGAGTGTGAAGTGAGGTAAGGGCTAGGGATATAGTTGTCCCTAGGTGCAGTGTTTGTGGCACTCAGATGTATATGAGAATTCCATTTCTTCATTTTTTTGTGCTTCATCTTTTGTCATTTCTTTGCCTTCTTTCTTTCTTTTTCTATTCTCTTTTTTGCTTCTTTAAAAAAAACTTTCAATACCTTAGGAGGGAGCATGCTAGATGTCATCATGATGCTCTTTAGGAGCTACATTGTGAGGAGGCCTTAGTAAGGAAGGGTCTGCTCTGCAAGTAGCCCTTTATGTTTAGAGGTGTCATTGATAGGAAGGGGTGGTTGCATATCGTTCATATCTTCAAGGATGGCCATGCAAAAAGAAGAGAGAAGTGCAGTCCTCATCATAAGACAGCGGCCATCATGTAGCCATCGATTCTTGCGTTTAGATAGAAAAAGAGTGGTGGGAGTTGGGCTTTTTCTATTGTGGGCTTTTGCGAGCAAAATCCTAAGTACATGTAGTAATAAAGGCATGTCAGGACAGGATGAGAATAGGTCAAGGAAGTGCGTGATGGATGGGCAGATGTCCCACTTGGTGAAGATTAGGCACTCCTCTTGACTTTTTGCATTCATGTTGTAGACCCTTGGAAAGTCATACTTGCCATGCATATTTGAGTTATAATCTAACCCTATTCTCCACAGATATGGTATGTAGGTGGGATCATTGCACACGTTTGGTATCGTGTTGTAGAAGGCCATCCAAGCATCAAGGTCAAAGTCCTAGATGCGTCGTTGCCATTTTGGTTGGGCATTGTATCCATGATGGTCTTTGGAATCTCCCAAACCTTGTCTTGCCAATAATCCACATGCTCTCTCTGCCACCTCATGGGGTGTCTTGCCCTTTCCTCTATCCATCTGTTTCCTAGCCTTTGCATGAGCATGATCACTTGCTTCACCACCCTTAGAGATAGAACCGTATCTAAAGAACGCAAGTAGTGGAAGGAGAACTCAAAAGGTCAGCTTTGGTTTTCCCACTGCTCCCAGACACTTGGGCCCATTTTATGGGATAACATTCCTATTGTTGCACAATCTAGAGCTTAGGAACTTGTTTGGCCTTACTTGGAGTCTCCTTTGTGCCATCTTCACCACCTCTCTCTTCTTACACTTCCTTTCCATGACTCTCTCAAGAACGGCATCCTCACCCTGTTGTTTTGTTCGTGCTTTCACCTACTATGTTGGGCTCGGCTCTCGTGGTGTTTGCTCTTCTTCATCTCTTAGCCTTGCTCAAAGTTTGGCCCTTCTTCCCTTGGTGGCTCCATTGGGGCTACAATGGATGGTTGAGTTGGTTATTCTAGCTCACCAAACCCTAATTCTTTTAGCTCCCTTGTTGAGAGCCCCACTGCCTACCTCAGATATTGTCATTGTTACTGCATGCTCAAACTAGTGCTCTCTTTCCTTTGCACTTTTCATAGAGACCATATCTCAGGGCTCATCTTGTAAATTCTAGCTTTCTCCTTAGCCCTTCTATGGTATCCTTGCCCTCGGCTTGGGTCATATGTAAGACTTTGTTGAGGAAAGCTTGTGTTGGACCTTTGAGACCTAGCTCAACTACTTTCGCCCTTGCCAGTGCCATGATTTGTTTGCTTTCTACCAAGGCAAGGTGTTTGGTGAGGTCTTTGAGTCTTCCAGTAGTATTTCCCACCCAAGCCCGTGCCTTTTTGCTCATCCTCTCAATGCCCTAATTCTGGCATTGAGACAACATTATGACCATCTGTTCTTGCTCTTTCTAGATTCTGAGCATCTCCTTTTTCTACTATTTGAGGTTGTTCAGCTGCTCTAACAGTCATTCTCACTTTAGGAGGGCCACATAGAGTTGGTTTTTCATCTCTATCAATTTTTTGGCCGACACTTTATCCCTCGGTGACTTAGCCTTATGTAGTTCCCTGAGTAGTTGTTTCTTTTGTCAATTCTTCTTTTTGCACTCGATGTAGGCCTGAGTCCTAACCCTTTCTAGCTCCTTAGCAAGCTCATCTCCGATCTTCTTCAGTTAGTTGAGGTATTCTTGCATCTGCTCATTCTGTTGCAAGAGGATCCAAAATTCCTCCTCCAGCTTCATGTGTTCTCCTTTTTCCTTGTTGCCATGGAACTCTTTTACATCCTTCTCCTCCATCGTCCCTTCAAGTACCTATTTGGCTTCTAATTCCTTCCTCATGTCACTTATCTACCTTTGTTGGATGGCTATTTGACAAGTTTTTTTAAGTTGGTAAGGTGAGAATGTTTCCCTTTCTATTTCTAGCTTCGCAACTATTGCCCTCCTCTCTTCTTTCACTCTTTCTAGTTTGCCCAGGAGTTCTCGGAAATATTCATCATATTGAGCCGAGGGCATGGACATAGTCGAGGCCTCTTCATGCCTGGCACTAGGACTCCTCCACAAGCTGCTACACCATGTTGACCAAGTATTGTACCCAAGCCATCGCGTTGCTTTGGTTCACTGTTGCATCCATGATTTCTTGGGTGGTGGTAGCAGTGGCAACCATGATGCACGCGGATCTAATGGGGCCTTTTGTCCTTTGCCTTCCACTATGGGTCCTCGAGCCACTTCTACTACTGCAAACCTGGTTCCATGCAGGCCTTCTAGGCTCCTCCTGGCCAACTCTTTTGTATGGGAGGGTTGCTCGACCAACAACCTAATGGCAAGAGCCATCTGCTCGTCCTCTTCTTTACTTAGTCTTTCCTCCTCCTCTTGTCACTTTTTCCTTCATTCTTCCTCTGTCCTTCGGGGCTCTTCGTTTGCCTTTCGTAGGAGTTCCTCCTCTTCTTCTTGCTTCTTCTTTAATTCCTCCTCTATCTCCATGGATTTCCTCTGCATGGTTGCTAGGGCTTTGTCCTCTCCTATTGTGATTCCTTCTTCTTGGTTGAGATTTTTAGCATGATTTTCCCTTGCTCCTGCTGGCTCAATGGGACCAAACCCTCCCCGCCTTGTTCACTAATGGTTCTTTCACCACTTGACCCCTTCTGTTTTGCTATTGTGCTTGGAGTTGAGTTTCTTTCTTTCTTATAACTCGCTCTGCCTTCTCTTTTTGTGGCTTGCTCGCTTCTTTGTCTCCCATCTTTCTTACCTTTGGAGACATTGACGTGCTTTTTGTGATTGAGGAGAGGTGCTACTCGAATAGGAGATCTCTCCAGAGTCTTCGATTTGATCGTAGTGGCCGATGACTCGCTTCCTATAGGTCTTTGGCTTGATGACAATGCCTTGGTTGATCATTCAATTGTTTTGCAGACATAGACATTTAGATTTATTTCATCTAGGTCCCGTGTTGCAATACTTTCAAGGGCATCGACACTCAAATTTGGGCCATGAGGATGTTGTATTAATGACTAGAGAACAAGGTGTGCACGATCTTTGCTTGCAATTGGATGGTAGGGCCAGGGATGTTTGCTAGACTGATCCCATCATTGGTATGCACCTTTGTCTTCAACATTTTTAGCATGCCATAATCATCCCTCTTCGATCTCTTTCCCTGTGTGTTGGCCAACCTTAAAGCCGTCTCCACTATTTCAGGGCTAAGCACAACTTCTATCCTTTTGGGTGGTGAGCCTTCTTGCTTGATGGTTGCCATGCCACTATTCTTTCTTGCGTCAAAATTTCTCAAAAGCTTTGTGCACTTATCGTGGTCAATCTTCTGGCCAACCTTCTCTATGTATATGTGGAGATTGCATTGATCGACTATTTGTCTCACCTCGCCTTCCTTGTTCACCAACTCCCCTTGCTGATGCTGCAATACTTTAGCTGGTTGTAGACTTGTGTTTCAATGGCCATTTGATACTTATTGTGCTCTTCCTATGAGAATGGAAGTTTTCCTGCCATCTCGAGTTCCTGCTATGGCACAACATCTTACAATTAGCTCATTTGATAGTACGTTTTACAAAAAAGGAAAAAGTTTAAGAACAAACACATGGAATGGTGTGATGTTCCAATATGGAATGGAATTTTTTTATACATCAAGCAATCCACACATTCCAAGCACAAATCCCATTAAAAAGTTTTCTTTCAAGTATAAGTTCTCTTTATTTGTCCTTTTTTTGCTTTTGAAGTTTGGTTTGAGGTTCTGAAGTTCAAGTTCCTTTCCACCTCATAGTTTGAGGTTTTGAAGTTCAAGTTCTTTTCCACCTCACCCACTCCCCTTCAGGAATGATAAAGATCCTTCCTCGGATTGGAGGATGAAGGGTTAAGGGCATTAAGCGCGTGCTTGTTGTGCTTTATTTCTTTCATGAGCCAAGCATAGAGCTGTGGGTTATACTCTAAGTGGGCATGACGGTCCATGTTTTGAGGCCTAATGCCTATGTGTGTAATATAGGTTAGGATATCGATTAGGAAGTCGCTAGAGTTCATCCTGCTAGCGGCATGCAGTTCTTCATCAGTCAGGAATCGATCCAAATAAGGATGGGCCATAACATGCTCTTCTAAAGGTCGATTGCGAGTGATGGCCAATACTCTAAATGAGGTAGGAACCACATAGGTTGGATCGTACTCAAAGGTTTTGATTGCATGTCTTTGCTCAGTGTTGGTCGTAATTTGGCAGCCTTCTTGTTTCCATTGAAGATGGAGAGCATATCATTTTTGCAGAAAGAAAGAGTTAGACTCAGTTAACCATTTTAGCTTTTTGAGTTCCTGGGTTGTTGCAAAGACTTTGCTCTTGCCATAGAAGGTGAGCAAATGCTATTTGAGAGCTTGCTCTCGAGAAATCTCATTGGTAATCATGTCCTTGATCACCTCAAGAATCTTGATGAACATGAATTCATATTCCTCCCAACTATAAGGCAGAATACGTACTTTCATTTGCTAATGGCTCATCGAGGAGGCCTAAATCCAACCTTTCATAGCTTTTAGCAAATGTGGTGAAGGTAGTGTCCAAGCATCTGATAGATGTGATAGGTTGTCCCTCGTGATCATGGCTAGGTCTAAGACCAAAGTAAGGACGGATCTACATGTATAGGAGGGTCTAAGACCCGTGACAGGAGGTTGGGGTTTGGTTGGGGCTGGATAACTGTTATTTTCTACTTATGGAGTAGTTAAAATAGTGGAAGTGTCAAGTTGATTTGGATCGGATGCAACTGATCGCGGTTTTGGTTGATAGACCTGTCGAGGCTCCATGGGTTTGGGTCCCTTTAGGTTAGTCTGATCCTCATACCTAACTGGCTTATAGTCTCATGGAGATGTGTTGAAAGGCGGTGGTTGAGGGACACACATGCCACTCATGGTCTTGGGCAACCAAATCCAAGTGTTACCTTCGTGGTAGCCTTGAGCACGCAATAGGGCTTTGGGTACCCATTACGACTTGACCGTTCGTCAGCTCCCATAGCACCAGTTGTGTCTCCTAGCCCTAGGGCATGAGGTTTTGGGATTATGAGTTCATGCAGATTGGCTTCTAGGCGATTGCAATTGTTGTTTTGGTACCCTTTGAGTTGTTGCTCAGTGGCTTTGGATGTGTTTGCTAGTGGTTGCGGCTGATTTGTTGTGGTGGATTGGGATAAGTCATGATCCCCACGTTAGGCTTGGCACTAAGTCGCTCTACTAGTGTGGCACAGCGGTCTTCGATGGAGCCATGCTTCCCTTGCTAAAAGCTATCACTATCTGAACATTGCCAATGGTAAGGTGAATATGCTATGAGTCGTAGTCGACATTGTAGTGTACTTGTTTCTTGAATGCACATCCTAGTAGCAACGATTCCTTACCTATAGTCTTGGTGCTAGGCATCACATAGAAGATCATTAGTAGTCCTTCAATCTCAATAGAGACCGCTACCTTGCACTTTCCCAGTAGTGAATAAGTCTATCCCCCCCCAAAACGGGTTGAGTTTTGTGTTAGTAGGTTACAATTGGGGTTGACCAATGAGGGTTCAATGATTGTGTGTAAGGATATTACAGTTGGCTCCCTCGTCAATGAGTGCATCAAAGGGATATGTCCTATGGCCAGTGACTGATATGTGCAAGTATGCAAGTGCAACAACTTCCTCGTCCTCGTCCTCTATCTTAGTGATGGTGGCTACTCTTACATTCACAGCATTAGAGGCTCGTGTAGTGGGTGCATTGGAGGGTAGTACTTCTTGAGGGGCAACTGCCATTAAAGAAGCCTATGCTCTCTCCCTTTAGAGTCTCTAGCTCTACATTGCTGGTTGGACTAATGTTGTGGACCTTGAAAGGTCCCAATCCTCTGAACTTCATCTTTTGCTTATGGCCCTTCATTGAGTATAGGAGCTCTAGGTCACCCTCCTTGAAGTCATGTTGTTTGACATGCTTATCAAACTAGCTCTTGCATCTCACCTTTTCATAGATTAGTGCATGAGTTGCCAGGAGTCTAGTTTCAGAGAGGGGTTCTAACTCCACTAGGCATTCCATCCATGCTTCATTTCCATTCCATCTCTCTTGTATTGCCACTCTCAAGCTTGGAATAAAGAACTGCACTAGTAGGATTGCTTCGGTCCCATAAATTAGCTTGAATGGTGTCTACCTTCCCTATGACCATCTTGTAAGTGACGTCCTACAGGCCCATAGTGCTACTATGAGTTTATTGTCTCGATGAGTGCATGAGGTGGAGACTACCTTAGTCAGGACATTTACTAGGATCTTATTCATGGATTCTACTTGACCATTAGCTTGAGGGTAATATGGTGAGGATTTCCTATGGATGATCAAGAAGGTGGATAGCAAATGGGCAATCACTTCATTGATAAAGTGTGTGCCTTGGTCACTAACTAATTCAATGGGGAAGTTGAATTGTGAGATTACTTGCTCCCAGAGAAACTTAGTCGTGGTTCTAGCATCATTCTTTCTGGTGGCTCGAGCTTCAATCCACTTTATGAGATAATTCATTGTAGCCACAATTATGTACTTTGCCCTTGAGTACTGTGCACTATGGGACTAATCAGCCAAATGAAGTTGATTCTCCACATTTGAAAGGGTTCTCATGCTATCACAAGGGTCAACTCCATCTTGTCCTTTTGGATGGGGACTTTGGTTCTCTGGTATTTGTTGCAATGTTTCACAAACTTAGCAATATCACCGAATAGGGTGGGCCACCACAGTTGAGATTGTAGCATCTTGCATGTTGTGGTGTCTCCATTGAAATGTCCTCCAACAATTCCAATGTGTGCCTTAGCAAGTGCATCATGCATCTCGTACTCACACACACATCTTCGTAATAACCCATCCTGTCCTAGTCTATAGAGCTAGTCGACTATTAACTAACAGGGTTGGACCTTGAAGATAAGGCACTTTAGCCTAGCCTTTTCTATAGGCCATTCAGGCAATCCATGCTCTAGGATTTGGACTATATCATCTGCCCAATACGGTGTTAGATTGGCACCCTCTTGAACAAGTCCCTCCCATTGGACATGTTAAAAAAGTGTGCATCTAGTAGGTCATCTACAATGCCATGGTCAATAGCTTCTCCTGTGGGTATGGAGGACATATGGTTTGCCATGTAGTGCTGCTTACCATTGCATACAACCACGGAGAAGTCAAACTCTAGAAGCAGAAGTAACCATCTAGCTATACATCCTATAGTGCAATGTTTGTTTACTAAATAAAGCAAAGCCTAATAGTCAACGAAGAAGGTGAATGGCGTAGCTAAAATATAATGATGGAATTTCTTCATAGTGAACACCATAGCCAGGCCTTCCCTCTTTGTCGTGGATAAATTCATCTCCATATCCATGAGTTGTTTGCTAGTAAAGCTCACAGGATAATTGAGATTATGTTCACCAGGTTGACACAAAACAGCTCCCACTGTGAACTTTGATGCATCAATGTGCATGTGGAATGTCATATATCAATTTGGGGCTCGTAGGATTGGTGCAATCATAAGAGCCTTCTTTAGTTCGTCGTAAGCACGCTAGCATTCCTTGGTCCACTCGAATAGAATGAGCAATTTGTAAAGGGGTCTAGCAATCAATGCATAGTTTAGAATTGCCGATAGTACCTTGTGTGTCCTAGGAAGCACTAAACTCCCTTGTAGTTTATGGGTGGTGGCAAATCAATAATGACCTTGACTTTGGAGAAGTCAGTGGCAATGCCATTCTTAGACACCACATGCCCTAGGATACATCCATGTTTTACACATAATTGGCACTTTTCTCAGGATTCAAGGAGAGATTATACAACCTACACCACTCAAAGAGACTGTGAGAAGTTTATCTAGGTGTTCTCTCCAACTAAAGTGGACACATAGATCATCAACGAATACCTCCAAATCTCTCCTAAGCATGTCTTTGAAGATGGTGCACATGAGGTTCTAAAAGGTACATGGCACATTTGTCAGCCCAAATGGCATGACTATTCAAGCAAATACTCCCCACTCAATCGCAAATATATTCTTATATTTGTCGTCAAGATGTGACTACACATGGTTGTAGTTTGAGAAGCCATCTAGGAAACTTTAGGCTTCCTTCCCCGCTACTCTTTGGAGCATGTGCTCCATATGGAGTAGGGTAGTGGACCATTATTCCTCTTCGTTGCATCATTGACCTTTTTATAGCTCACACACACTCGAATCTTAGGTGACACGTAGTCCGTGTGCTCAATTTTATAGATGAATCTAGCTTTCAATACCTTATCTATCTCTTCCTTAACGGCATGTGTATGCTTTGGATTTATCGGATATGGTCATTACTTAATTGGCATTACATCAGGAGCCATATGAATGTTATGAGTCACAACCCTCAAGTCTACTCCTTTTAGTTAGCAAACACATCCATGCACTCTCGTAGGAGAGCAGTGAGATTAGCCTCCACTTTTTCAATTAGGTCCTTAGCTATGAATATGGGTTGAGGCTGCTCACTTTCCCCCATTAAGTTGGCTTCCTTGACCTTGGCCGGCCCCTTTATTGGTTCACTTGCTTGTCCTTGCCTCTTAGCTCCTAGCAAGATTGCCCTTTTTGAATTTTATAAAGCACTTTGGTAGAACTTGGGGCTTCCTTTGCTATTCGACTTCTAACCCCTTTACTGCCCCCTCCTCTTTTCCTCCTTCAACCGCCTACACCTTAGGTGGACCGATAGGTTGCCTGTGGTGCATTTGGTCTTAGGTGGTTGAGGTATCTCTAGATCACTCTTGAAGCTCACTTTTGATTTGGAGTTAAACTCACAATCCTCGCTAGAGGAAGGATTTTCTTCTAGTGGCTGTAGCTTTGAGGCCGATTCAGTTCTAAAGAGTGGTGTGGTACTTGGTTGAACTAATCCAGCTTGCTCATAGTCCATTATGCCTAGGTGGTCCAACCAAGTACGATCGCATTCCATCTTGGCAACTCCTCTTTCAATCCTAAAGACATTGGCTTTCTATGGCTTGGAGTCTACTCGTATCTATTCAATGACAACCATCTATATCATACTCTATTGTATTGGCCTCTTTCCCACTTTTCTCATTCGAAGAGTAGTAGTCTTCATACTCATTGTCCAAATCATCGTATTCTATAGGATTCTGCTCTCAGCCTTCTTTTTGTCCATAATTAGTGTCCAATTGTACAATAGAGTCAAGTTGTGCACTTTGGTCCATTGCCACTTTGGCTCGTCCATGAGGTCCTTGAGAGTGGTAGTTGGGTTAGTAGCAAGCTCTCTCATCAAGTGTTCAAGAATCCCATGGAGTTCGAGTTTCTTAGATGGGACATGGAAGGGGACAGGTGTTGGTTGACTGCTAGAGCTCCTGGCCATCATGCAGAGTAGTAATGATGGTGGGATCCTACTACAGAAGCTTGAGATGGTGTGACTTTTTGGGACTTACCATCGCTGTCGTAGTAGCCTACTCATAATCCTCTTTGTCATCCAAGAACGGAAAATTGATGGTGGCTAGCATATGCATCCAATCTCGCTCATCCTCTGGGCAAGGGATATACTTTGTTAGTGGTCCATAGAAATTGTTGACTTGTGAGTCTCCTTTCAATATAGTAAAGATGGCATCTAGGTCATTCAGTGTGGTTTTCCACATGTCCATCTTCACTCTTACAGCTTCCAATTTGTTGCCTAAGAATATTAGACCATTGCTCTAATCTTCTATCACTCGTGCGTTTCACATCCAAGGTCTACCTAGCAGGATGTGATAGTCCTCTCCCTTCATGACTATGAAGTTCATCGAGAATTGGAATCCTGTTATCTTCAAGGGCCAATCTTTTAGTGCTCCAAATGGTTTGATCTTCATTTTGTTTGCCAATGTGATGTTAAACCTAGTTGTTTCCACAACTGGGTTATCCCAAGCCTGCAGGACTGTATGGCTAAGCACACTGACTCCCGCTCATGTATCTACAATTCCCTTCCTTGTGGCATCTCCTAATGTGTTGACAGGCAAGATTGTGTGCATCTCTGTGCCTTCCTAAAAAGCATTTACGTGCAAAGACTTGAGTCTTGAGTTCAATGTTAAGCTCGCTATGTGCATTACTATATCTTGGTCAAGAAAGTTGGTTGTTCCAAGCTTGTCTGGTCTTTCTACCCACTGCTTCAACCTTTGCCATAGTGTTGGGTTCTACTTAAGCAGCTCTCCCAGCGGTAGAGTCATTGGGGATGATATTAATGTGCAGGTTACCAACCGCTTCTTTTCCGTCAAGCTCTATGCCCTTTTGCTAGTGATCTCGGTCGATCTGCCTGTCCGTGTGGTGTCTAGGCTTTGTCCATGTGGTGCTACATGGGGTGTAGATGAGTCTCTCAATCTTTACCACGTTGGTGAGATTGGTGTGCTCATGCTATGACCTTATCCACTACTTCCAATTGGTGCCTTAGGTCAAGATACTCCTCAATCTTGGCACTCCCCTTTTTAGCCATCTTGGGAGTAGACGTTTCCGTTTCTGCATCTATAACTTACTTTTCCTTGGATAGTGTGGTAGCACTATCTATCTTGAGCATTACCTTCATCTCAGTCCTCTTTCTCCTTCTCCTATGGCTCTTCTTCCCTATTGAGGTTGCATCAAGGTTTCTTGATCCAAGTAATGAGATACCGATGTGCTTCATTTTGTGCTCAGGTCATGGATTTTAGGTCAATCCTAGTGGGTTCGGCCGCAAACATTCTGTTGCGAGGTGAACTTGGGAAACCCTAAGTGACAAACCCCGTAACATTCCATGGGAGTGCTGGGCAGTGACGCTTAGATTCGTTTCTCAATGGACCGCTAAAACATGCTTGGACAACCAATAGACAAGCACGTTACAGATGAAGAGCTGACGGTACTTTCGTTAGACTCTTCTATTCCTGTAATTGAAAAACGTCTCATATGTGGTCTCTCCCTGGGAGTAGTGCTAGTCTTCTTATTGTACACAAGACATGTAAGAAAGCAATCAACCATGGAATGAAATCTAACTGAAATTGAAAATTAACTAAGCTACAACAAAGAATTAACAAATCTATTGCACCAAGACATCCTCATCATGTATTAATGGTTGGGGATTCAAGAATACATGACGGCCATGGCTGAATGCTTCATAGGCTAAGAAGAAGCTAACTCCAAGAAGATGGTAAAGCCAATATTATTGAATGATCAAAAGATGTCTTGCCTTTGGCCTCTAGTCCCTTTTGTTCTAACCCTCTTTCCAAACTTAAGGGCTGTTCACACATGTACACATAGGCTAGGACTGAATTTACAAAGGCTGGAATTAATCCAAGGTGCAAATATTAATGTTGTGTTTTCCTTCATGACAAACCATCCCGTCTTGAAGATGGTTTTGTCCTCAAAACCAAGAAGTAATGGACTAAATCCAAGTCAAGGATGATAGTAATCATGCCCATTCATTTTCCAAGTGATAAGAAAGCACTACCCATGAAAAGAAGACCTTTTTGCATGCCAAACTGTGAGAAAACTGGCTGCTGTCCAAACAGGGCTGATTCACTAAAACTGCCATAACTTTTGATATATTGGTCCAAATGAGGCGTATGAGGTGTGGAAACGAAATATACACTCCCAAGCATCACCCCATAACATCAAAATCAAATTTTGATGAAGTCAGGACAGTTTTATTGTCTGCAGAAATTTCATACAGTAAGCTGTCTCTGCATAGTCACTGCATACTGCATCATATATCATCCTGTAATAACCAAGGAAAGTTACTGACATAAGTGGATGGTTGCCAAGAAGACTCTTCAATGGGAAAATTCTTCCACTTAATGAGATACTCAATGAGAGTACGATTTCTGAGAACTTTCTCTCTCTTTCCAATAATGCTTTCAAGTTCATATATGATCAGTCCTGCCTCATCCAATGGTGGTAACTCTTCCAATACTTGTATATCGGGCCCAACATACTTCTTCAGCTGTGAAACATGGAATACATCATGTATTCTAGTAGAAGATGGTAGCTGAAGTTTATAAGCAAGCTCTCCAATTTTGTCCAAGATCAAGTATGGCCCATAAAACCTATGAGCAAGCTTATTGTTCCCACCCTTTAATGAAGCATAATGCGTCTTGGGCACTTTGAGAAATACCCAATCTCCAACCTTGAAGTCTAAATGTCTTCTTTTCTCATCTGCATAGACCTTCATTACCTCTTGTGCTTTCCTTATGCTGTCCTTGCATTGCCTCATGAGCAACTCCATTCTTTCCAACTCTTCCTTTGCTTGTGGGTTGATGTCTTCATGGAATAAAACTGATGGAAGTTGGACTTTATACCCATAAAGAGCTTCAAACGGAGACATTCCAATGCTCATGTGGTGCGTGTTATTATAGCAAAATTCAGCAAGGTGGATCCAACGATCCCATGAAGCTTGTGTGCCATGACAATAATGCCTAAGGTACACTTCCACCCAATGATTGACTCTCTCCATTTGCCCATCAGTCTGAGGGTGATAGGCCGTGCTAGGAGTGAGGAAAGTACCCATAGATGAGAATAGACTTTTCCAGAAGTTGCCCATAAACTTCGAATCACGGTCTGATACTATTCTCATAGGCATACCATGTAGTTTGAACACACCTTCCATAAATTGCTCGGCAACTTGCCTTGCTGAAAATTGGACTTTAGTTGGGATAAAGTGGGCTGATTTGGTCAATCTATCAACTACCACATAGATACTGTTCCATCCATGACTGGTAGTAGGTAATCCCGTTATGAAATCCATGGAAATATCTGTCCATTTGCCCGTAGGTATGGGTAAAGGCTGAAGTAAGCCGGCTGGTAATAGAGTGGAATCCTTATTTTGCTGACACTCCAAGCACTGAGATACATACTCTTTAACATCTTTCCATAGATCTTTCCAATAGAAGCTTTGATGAACTCTATCAAACGTCTTGAAAAGGCCCAAGTGACCAGCCATTGGCGATGAATGCATCTCTTGAAGCACCTTCAGCTTGAATTTACTGCTGGGAATCAAGTACACTTTACCCTTAAACCATAAGAGGCCATTATGCACTTTAAAATTAGGAAATTCAGCATCACACCCTTGTTGTGATTTCTGTAAAATATGGGCAGCATGCTCATCAAGCACATATTCCTCTTGAATGTCTTCAATCCAATCCTTATAGATGGTAGACACAGTAGATAGACTGCATGCCCACATTCTTAATAATGCATCAGCCACCACATTATCCTTGCCAGCCATGTATGATATTTCAAAATCATATGATTGCAAAGTGGCGCATTTCTCTATGATCATGCTAATCTTCATATTTTTGGCCTTGCATTTGGACTTATGATCGGGTGACCATTTCTCTCCACATTTATAGCATAGTCCTTTAGCATACATATCTTTGAGCTTGTCATTCGATACATGTTTGCCTTGAGTAGGGGCTGAAGTTTTGGCACTTATATCAGTCCTCTTTCCATCAAATCTATTTTCAGCATTAGGTCTGAAATTACTGCTTTGTTTTGACCCAAAAACAGTAGGAAAAGTGGGTATCTTGCTGTAGGTATTGCTCAAAGTATTTGATGGCTTCCCAATATGTTGAAAATCAGTTTTAGCATGCCCATAATGGCTTGATGTCCTTGGGAACTGCGTAGGCTGAAAAGAATGCCCTGTTTTTGGCTGAAAACCCTTGTATTTATGCCCATAACGTTCAGCCAATTGAATGGCAGCTTGTAGGGATGTAGGATTCATGGCTCCAACTTCGGAAGAAAGAGTAGGTTCCAAACCAAATATGTATTTATTCAACTTGGCACTATCGGAGACCCCATGAACATACATCGAAAGGTTCAAAAACTGATTTGAGTACTCTCTAACCGAGAGACCATGTTGCTCAAGTGCATACCACTTCTTCTCTAACCGCTCTTTTTCAATAGGGGAAACAAAGACTTCAATCATAGCATTTTTCAATGCATCCCAAGACAAGAAGTCATGTCCCATCCTCGCCATATATCTCCACCAAGTGTGAGCATAGCCTTCTAGATGAAGGGCTGCAAATTTTACTTTGGCATTCTCAGGCCTTGGGTAAAGGGAAAAATACATCTCTAACTTGTCAAACCACTCCTCCAACTCCGTGGGTGAAGGGTTCTCTCCCTTGAAGTTTGAGATAACTATTTTCTCCTTGTACTCTCTCTCGTATTGAGGAGGTTGTCCATTATGGTGCTGTGGCCCAAAAGAATTGCCAAAAGATCCTTGCCTAGGATATTCATTATTTCCATGCCCTTGTGCATAAGGAGTTTGCTGTCCATAATGCATACCATGACTTTGTGGCTAGAAATAATGTCCTTGAGGCTGAAAGTATGTGTTGCTCACATTGGGAGGTTGTCCATGGTACCCTTGAGGTTGTCCATGCATAGGTGAGTTGAAAGGTGGTTGCTGCCCATTATTTTGCTGATTCCAACCATGATTTGACATGGGACTTAGCCTATTGGGCTGCACTTGAGTAGAGAAATTATGTTGTGGCTGTCCATAAGCATTTGGGGCTGAATTAACATGCCCTTGCTCATAGCCACCAACATTTGCTTGAGGGTAAAATTGCTTGTAGAAAGAGTTGCACCCATGGATGTCTTCATCATGCTTTGAGTTTGTTTGCACTCTCTCTTGAGGATCTTGCCCATGTGGCTGAAAGTGACCCTTTTGTTGATGGAATTGTGGCTGAAGTGAAGTGGGCTGAACAAAATCCTTAGCTTTAGATGACTCTCCAACTTCAAATTGACCTACCACCTTAGGAGTAGGTGGTTTAGGTGGTTCTTCAGCCATATGAGGATGTGGGACATTAAGACCAGCTGTAGGCAACATTTTCTCATCAAGAAGTGCTACAAGCTTGTCAATACCCAACCTCATACCCTCAAAGCCTGATTTCATATCCTTTATGTCATTTGACAATTGTTGAAAACTGTTTGAATTCATTGAGATATGAGACATCTCTATGGGTTGATTGGTAGGGGATGGGTGGGACTTGCATCGACCTCTTCGTTCTCATAGTGCATTCGGTAAATGGCATCTTGAGAAGTGTCATATTCACCCCTTTCCTGTTGATATTCCCTCAATTCTTCATTGATAGTATCCAAAACAGGGTCTCTCTTCTTATTCCTAGCCATGGGTTGATTTCTGTCCTGAATTTCCTGCAGTAGAAAAACTTGATTATCTTCACTTCTAGAGTTCCAAATTACGAGGTCTTTGGCTCTGTTCGAAGCTTGAAGAGTCCTCTATCCAGAGCTATCAAGTGCAGAAAACGGATGAGTACAGAAATTTCTGTAAGGGATTTTCTGTTGTTGTTTGAAAATTCATCTGCCCATATCTGTCCCAAGCTTTAATGCTGAACCATAGTGTCTTTACCATAGGATGCATACATTTTACTGCAGCCATGTCTTCATACATTTGCCATTATCTCAAGAACTCACTGTCCATAAACTCATGCTGTAGGTTGGTTTCAAGTGCCTTTGAGATTTGTACCTGCACCTAAACTTGAAAATGCATGGGATCCGAGACCCGAGGGGTTTGCAAAGTTCCCTCTCAAGCCGGGTTGCACTCCCCTTTAGGGTCCTCGTCGGTAGGGGAGGGTCACCTCTCTTTTGTCCTACCAACTCGCCTGGCATCCACTTTTCCTCGTGGGCATGTACATGGCAAGTGAATTCTAGCTCTAAAAATCAGTATGATATGCATGGAATAGGAAGGAAATACAATTGCCTTTCATTTGCCCTTTCATGATATGCAAGATTGGAATTGAAAAGGCTGAAATGTAAATGAGAAATGGAGAGGTATTTACCTCAGCAGTGACTCACTACTTACAAAGCTTTTCTCACTTACCAATTGGGTAATGATTTTCTTATGATCAAGAGGCAAAATAGGCAATCAATTTCATGTCAGGGTTAGGCAATAAAGATTGAGTAATGAAGCTCAAGAAATTAGTGATTTCAGTGAATGAAAGTAGATGGGTAATGCTCATTCATTATGGAAGAGTTTGAGACATTTAGAGATGGCCATTTCAGTAAATTGAAGAGGTTTAGTAAAGACAATGACTGACATAACCTATAGGCTTCATGTAATGCATTAGGCTATGAATGAAAGCTTCATTAATCCTCTTATTTCTCTTCAACAATTGGAAACGAGATCAGCAATTGGATGTAAAGAGAAATTAAGAGTGATTAGAGTACCTCATTTGATTGATTGGAGAAGAGCATTGTTGATGGAATGACCTTCAATCCATAATGCTTGACATAGGTGAGTTGAGCTTGATAATCCTTCTAAAATCAGTCCAAGAGATCTTCAATCTTCAAGAATAATCCCTTCCTTGATAAGCTTCAGCTTCATTAATCCCATGAGAGCTCCATGACTCCATGAATGCTCCAATTTGCTCCAAATGAGGGTTGATGAAGACCGATTACCTTCTCTACTTGAAGTAGGTTGCAATAGGTAATAAAGAAGGCTTCAATGTGTCCAAGAGATCCCGAAATTTGAGAGGGAATGCCAAAATTTAATGGCATAAAAGCTTCATGCTGTCCATTGAATACCTAGACCTCCATTGGCTTCAATCTCCTTCAATGTCGGTCCAATGTTGATGGATTCTTGAGGGGAAATGGTTGAGGAAGCTTCAGAGATGCTTTGCCCACAAAAGCCCCATGATTTGCTTCAAAATTTCAGGAATCTTTGATGCTGTCCCAAACTACCATAGCTAGGGTTTTGAAGAAGAGGGAAAACTCCAAAATGGTAAGAATCTTGAAGAAGCTTGTGAGAGACCTCTTGCCCAGGGTTAGAAGGATCATTAGCAATGCTCAAAGGCCATCATATTTCTGAATTTTCCACACAGTAGGGAGTGTGTGCAGGCGGCGCAAACAGCGTGAGTACATACTCATGTACGAAAAGTCCAAGATAATGCTAAGTAGCCATATTAGCTACTCCAATTGAAGCTCCTGAAGCAGGGAAGAAGGTCATGTAATCCATTCTCATGATAGAAGTGAGAAAGAGAAGATCTGATCTTGTCTTGGCCATGGATTCTTGTGGACAGCTTGAAGGAAAAGAGAAGAAACCCTTGTTTCATGAAAAGTAACTCTAACTTTTCCTTCCTCTAAGTCCTGTAACCATTAGTTTGTCCACTTACCCCAATTTTTGGCTCAAATCTTGATCACGTCCTGCTATTTTGGCTGGAGCCCGCCATTTCTTCCATTAGTAATGCCAAGAATCACCATCTTCATCCCTGTTTGTAGCAGACCTTCACATGTAACTCCGGTTTGAAGCCTTCATGTCCTGTCAAGTCCTGTCACTCAAATTCCTAACTATGGTTTGCTCTCCCTAGCCTAGGAAACTGAATCTAGTACTTGAAAACGACTTCTGCAAGGATCTAAGCTACTGCTCTAATACCAATGTAAGAAAGCAATCAACCATGGAATGAAATCTAACTGAAATTGAAAATGAACTAAACTACAACAAAGAATTAACAAATCTATTGCACCAAGACATCCTCATCATGTATTAATGGTTGGGGATTCAAGAATACATGACGGCCATGGCTGAGTGCTTCATAGGCTAAGAAGAAGCTAACTCCAAGAAGATGGTAAAGCCAAGATTATTGAATGATCAAAAGATGTCTTGCCTTTGGCCTCTAGTCCCTTTTGTTCTAACCCTCTTTCCAAACTTAAGGGCTGTTCACACATGTACACATAGGCTAGGGCTGAATTTACAAAGGTTGGAATTAATCCAAGGTGCAAATATTAATGTTGTATTTTCCTTCATGACAAGACATAGTCTGGTTAGTTTGGGAGACGAGTCGAACTCTAAGCAAGCTGAGAGTATTGTCCTGCACTTGAGGACCCAAACTATATATAGATTGTGGTGCAGATATTATGTTGAGTATATGTGCATACTTAGATATTACGTAGTTGGTCTGGTGGTCCTCGTAGCAATGTGTGGATGAAGCAAGGGTTCAATGGGGCGGAAAAAATTGTCGATGTTGAGGAGACGTATACATGAAGGCTTCTTGAGACATCATTTGTGATTTTGTCAACATGATGTAGCATAATTGAGCTCATTGATGCCTTAGCTTTTGGTAGCTAGTGGCTACTTGTATTGTTCGAAGAGTATGGTATACTTTCCATGGTCTTTTGTGCCTTGCTCACCACTATTGGTTGCGATGGTGCTGAGATGGAGTGTGAAAAAAGAATCATGCAAATGGTTCAAGGTGAAAGGTCTAACTATAAGCGAGACAAGCTCCCTAGGTATGCCTTGCCCTTGATGTGCCCTAAACAATTGTGGGGGGTGTACAAAGGGCTAAAGGACTAAGGACGGAGCCAGCCGACCAAGGTCAATGGACGTACCTAATTTGAGGACCCCTAGGTGTTGTGATGTGATCGTGAGTGCTTTTTTTCTCTCTCTCTCTCTTATTTTTTTTTGTTTTCTCTTTTTTTAAAAAAATTGGGATAAAATGAATACAACCAATGCAATATATCGAGGCTATCAACCTTTCATTTGGATTGAAGAACATCGAGATTCAAAGGCTGTGAAAAATGGATATTACAAAGATGATTGTGTTACTAGCCTCGATACTAGAGGAACAATTGTTGAGATGGAGAGATACACTTGAAATTTTGCAAATCTCTTTGTAACATGTGAGACATCGGTACAATTGAGGTAGCAACTTGAGTGAGCTGTGCCATGGACAAGGAACAAAGCATATGGTGAATTGAATCCTGGTTGATGAAGAAACATTTGTCATTACTGAGAGCGTGGATCCTACCAAGATGTAGAGTTTGGCCAAGAAAGAAAGAGTAGCCAATGACTATGCTTTGGACCATACTCAAATGCAAAGTGTGCTTTCTGTAGAGGTGATTTTCTCGTCACATCGAGATTCCGTCGTGGCTCTTTATTATTGGTATTTTTGTCACTTTATCCATAATGGTTCTTTGTGAGCTTGGCGGTCTTGTGGTGACTTGGACATTGAACGCTTTCGCTATAGCGACCTGTGTTGTCCTGCATTCACTTGTGGCAACTCCTGAGAGTGCATGCAAGTCATATGCTTCAATCATAATGAACAAGTGTAGCTCAAAGAGGCATCACTTATCTAAATCCCATGGTGTTAACTTCGATGCATATACCTACGCTTGATTATCATTGCTTATGTGTGTGCTGGCTTTGCTTTTTTTGTATTATCTATACACAGTCACAAAACTCATTGTTTATTTATGTACACATTTATGAATCCATTTCACTTCATGAGGATAAAAACCAGTTGTAGAACTCAAGATTGTACTAGAGTGTGGCACATGCATCTAGGAATCGTGGCAACCTACTCAATAACAACAGATATTTTGCAACATCGAGTAGCATGGTACCTTGTCTAAGTCTACTTGCAACATGTAACTCCTACTCAGTGAGAATTTTATCAATCAGAGAGTTTTCTTGCCTAGTTCTGGATAAGTCCATACCCTAAACGGCAATCAATACTCGAAAGGAAGTTGGTACCACCACATAGGTCGGGTTTGTTTGAGACCGTCATTTGGCCAGTCGCTCCTCTGAGACTATCATGATCTGGACTCCAAGTTTGGCCATTGTAGTGTGGTTTTCAAACCAATGTTTTTCAAATTGAATTTGACCCTTTGATTGTTGCTTTAGTTGTTCTATGTCTAAGAGATTTGGTTGGCAAAGCGTATCATTGAATGTCACAGTTAGGCATAGTTTCGTTGGCCTCCTCGTTAGAGATGAGTTGCATGCATTCATATAGAAGCTTGTCATAGTGCTCATTAAGATATTCTTGCTCGTCCTAGGATAGTGGATATGGCAAGTATTCCTCAAGCTACTCCCTAGGGAATGTGCCCATGTCTGCAAGGACATATACATGTGCAAATAATTTGAGTTTAGCATCCAACTCAGTCAAGCACTCTGTGACACTTCTATGTTCAATGAGGGCTTGCTCGGTTGCTATCTCATGCAAGGTTCTGGGAGTTTCCCTAGGCTTTAGCATAGCAAGATTGGTCAATGCTAGGATTGCTTATGTCCTCGGGGTTTTCATGTTTCTCCTCTTGAGGCTTTGCTACTATTGTGTCATGGTTTCCCTCGGATGTGACTAGTATACTTTTGTCAAATTGTTGTGACAGTGTTGTATCCACTCTTGATTGGTCAATGTAAGTTCTATTGTTGACGGATTGAGCGTTGCAAGCAACCATTGATGGTAATGGTTGCTTGGATTTATCAGAACACACGGATGTGTTTGAGGTTTCACCGCTATTAGGAGAGATGGCAATGGGTTCATTCGTGGATGGACTAGATGCTGAATTCCTTAGCTCTTCAACACTCGTCGTCTCAATCTTCTTGGCATCTACAGCCACATGCAACTGTCGTTGTTTTCGTTGTTTTCTTCTCTTTTTCTTGGGCAATCGAGGTGTAACCCTTGAAGACTCAGGACCCTGAACTAGGTCAACCATTGATGTGCTTGGTTGGGCCTTAGCATTCTCTTTCTCTAGTGTGTTCTCATGGAACATAGATGCGGCTTGCTGAATAGCCTCGCTAGGTTGTGAGGATACAACTGCCTCTCTTTTTGGAGAATCTAGCTCTTCAATTAATTCCCCTCCGTTTAGTCCTTCATCTGATTGCATTGCCAATTGTTCATGGTCGGGCATTTGCTCTAGACTCTTTTCCTTACCCATTAGAACATGCCCCCATTGCTTCTTATTAGAGCGGGTGTTGTGTTTAGAGCTAATTTTCTCTTGCTCGAGAGGTTCGAGTGACTCTAGTGTAGAACCAAGAGATGGTTTAGGGTTCTTATCATGTAGGCTTGGATGAAACCAGCTGAAGAAGTCATGGTTGTATTGATGGAAAGCATACAGATCTAGGATTGTAGGGACTTGAATGAGACAGAAGACATATGCGCTAACATCAAGTACCATGCTCCCTACTCCTAGCATGCTAGCCACGTCTAGATCTTCTTCTAGAAGCACTTTATCATACAAGGGATGTTTTTGGACAGTGGCAGAAAGTTGAACCTCATGGATTGCTACCAACACTTGTAATGAGGTTGGGGCAACATAGGTGGAATCATGTATTGATGTCTAAAGGGCTTTCCTTTGCTCAGCGAGTGTCATTAGTCGATGGCCAATTTTAGCTACCAAACTTTGGTTGGAGTATCATTTCTACACAAAGTTACCTTGTCCTTCCCCTTTTCAATTGATTGCTTTGAGATTTTCTTTATTTGTCTCACATTGAGCAGTATAGAATGAAGGTATCAAGCGCAATTCTCTAGCTCTGGCTTTTGGGATATCCTTTATGACTTCCTCAGTAACAGCTACATAGTGGGAGTAAACATGTTGTTGCTCATCCCAAGTTAGGGGTTCGACTATGAGCTTTGTGTTCTCTAGTGTTGGCCTTCCAATGTCCACAAGGACATACGCATGTGTGATGGCTATTAGCTTGTGATCAAGCTTCATCAGGCACTTCATCTTTGGTTCATTTGTCAAATGCGCCATCTCCTTGGCCAAGTCTTCAAGACATTTCTTCTCAAGCCTAGGCTTTAGGTGCTTTGGAAGTAGTGGAGGTGTCAAGGATGTTAGTTGTGATATCTCTTTTGTAGGTGAATTGCTAAGGACATGTTCCGCAAGGGGCATCGTCATAGCTAAAGGATGTGACTGTTGTGATTCCTGATTGGAAGTAGTAGCGCCTAGTTCAATGGTCTAGCTACTATTGGTAGATTGCGGTGTCAAGTCCTTAAGCAGATCAGAAGTGGTCGTGTCTTTTGTTGCCCTTTGCGCATTCACTTGTGCGAGCTAATCACAGTGGATTGCACATGCATATCCTTAGGGCTGAGAGCTAAGGGTGGTGTCATGTCCCGCATCTTGGACATTTGGAAGCTCAGATGGAGATAGAGATTCAGATTGAGCAATTGTACTTGACAACTGCCATTCATGTGTCCATTTAGGGAAAGAAGGTGTAGGAGATTTGGGACTCCTAGGTGGACTTGGCATTTAGCTAGAAGATTTGGTCGTGGTTGTTAGATGATTCTGCCATTTGCTTTGATGAGCAATCAACCTTATCATAAGCAGCATTGTGCCTGTGGTGCTCCTTGCTCAGTCACTCCAATCTTGTTGACTAGAGACGGATTTTCATTTAGACTTCCTCATGTACTTCTTTGCTTTTGATATGACTTGGTCTTCAGCTAACAGAGGTGGTTTAGCACAGGTTTTGGTACCCAAATCCATCGATTACTTGCGTAATACCCTTGAGCATGTAGCAACACTTTGGGTATCCATCGCGGCGTTGTGTTGGCTCTCCATCGATACCTTCGTCTATAATGCTTGAGCTTCTCTTGTGGTCTTCTACGATATTTGTAAGTCCAAAGCCTGTCCTTGGCATTGTCTCCTAACCTTCTTGTTTCAAGCATGGCCTCGCTCATTGGTTCTCTCTGTTTAACATGCACTTGTATCAATTCTTTCAACAAGTCCTTACTCTTGTTACTAGGCTTGCTTGATATGTCAGAATGTTCCTTGTCTTTCCCTCAAGGTTTGATGAGGTCACCCTTACTAAAGGTTGTGATTATCCTCACACCCGATAGTGTCAAGTATATCCTCTATGCTACATAAGTAGCCTCACACTTCATCGCTCTTTTGAAGTGTCTTCCTAGGAGGGTTTCCTTTTCACAATTAGCACTATTTGGAGGAACATGGAATAGAATAGGCAAGCTTTTGGTTTCAATAGTTTTGCACTTCCCTATAAGTGCTTGTCGGTGTCCCTTGTAAGGATTAAGAGTTGCATTAATTGGTGTGATCTCTGATTGGTCTAGTTGAGTCCATGCTTCATAGGTCAAGATATTACAATCTGCTCCTTCATCGATGAGAGCATCAATACTATGCTCTGTTTTTGCAGTGAGTTTGACCCTAAGATAAGCAGGCAGTACTGTCTTCATCTTCCAAATCTTGGCTTATAAATTCAAGCCTTCTGATATATGCCTTTGAGTCCCCAACTGCACAACCAGATGTGGATTCTCTACAAATGTCTTGGGTCATCTGTGTGCAATGTTGTTCAAGGTGCATCTATCGTCGCGACTATCATGTCTAATCATCCTCGCAATTATAGCTTGATGTTGTTGCATTCTGCTTTGACTAGATGGAGTTCGAACACAACACATACATGTTTTTGTGGCGTGGCCTTTCACCCTTGTTGGGTAGATTGGCACGTTGAGGTTCTAGGTCTCTGTTCGTATGGGTTTTTGGTTGCTCTTTTGCAAGTGAGAATCTATGCTTGTGTAGAGAAATTACTACACTAATATCTAATTTGGAGGACTTGTCACGATGTGTGTTTTCTCTCCAGCCTACTTGGGAGAGGTGATGCGGGGGTCTGAGGGGGGCAAATCCCCCTTGGCCCACACAGGCCCACAGGGCCGTTACGCTAAACACTGTGCGCGAATTGAAGGACCATTCGTAGCCAAGTTTTGAACTACTTGCTCTAGAGTTCAACTCGGTGATAGATCTATGATGTGTTTTTGACTCTATACTGTCTCCCTGTTGGTTTCAAGGCTTAGATGCATCAAATCTGTATTCTATTCACCTGTCCAATTCTTAGAGGTCCGATTTTCACGAGTCTGATTCTCAAGACTGAACGTTCGATTTTGGGTTGGTCTCGAACGGTTCAAGTCCAAGTGGTCTGATCATGAGTTGGTCCAATTCTGGTGGTCCGATCTTTATACGTCTGATTCTTGGAGTCCAATTTTAGGAATCCGATGTTTGGTTTAACAAGTGTCTGATTTGCAATGTCCGATTTTGGTTAGTCCAATTTTCGTGCATCTAATTCTACGATGTTTGATTTTCAAAATTAGACAGGATATGTCTGATTGGACAAGATGGGTTGGTCTAAGTCCAAAAATCAGACTATCCAATTTTGGGAATCGGACTGTTCAAGTCCGATTCTGGGAATCGAACTCCAGTAACAGTGTTCAACTCCTACGAATGGCTTTCTAGGATGTCAAAAATCAACTCGATTCTAATGATTTTGGTTATGAGGGGTCACACAAACTTCCAGAATGTAAGAATAGACCCTAATGAAGGATTGTATGTACCTGGAATAGCAAATAAACTCCAAAATATAAATCATAAAGCAAATCAAACCCTCTTGCCCTGTTGTGACAGCAAAAACCCTAATGCTTGTTTTCCTTTTTTTCTTTGTTTTTTCCTACCCTAATGCATCCAAATCACAAAGAAAACACCTACACTACTACAACCTGATTTTCCAAATCTAAAAAACCAAAAACCTACTTGCTAAGGAGATTGAATACCTCTTCAATCTCCCTCGCTTCCTACCTATCTACCTCAAGCACCAGTTTAGGAAAAACCCTACTCCAATGCTCAATTCGAAGCGCGCAAGCACTCAAGTCTCAAATCTATTTGACCCGGCAACAGAACCAAAATGTAGAGGCGAACTATCAAGACCCATAGACTGCTTATTGTTTCAAGCCAAGCACTTATGGCTACCTCTCACATAGCTAACACGCTCTCTCTCTACGAGTGTAGTGAGCTTACCTCCATG
Source organism: Lygodium microphyllum (assembly GCF_053477565.2). NCBI lineage: Eukaryota > Viridiplantae > Streptophyta > Polypodiopsida > Schizaeales > Lygodiaceae > Lygodium > Lygodium microphyllum. The sequence goes on from NC_141137.1 coordinate 22,786,655, forward strand.
CCCAATTGAGTTGCCTCCTCTCCCGAGCACTTCGATAGCTCCACGATCCAAGTGCAAGCTTCAGGTAAGCTCGATCCTCAAGCTCCATGCTCCAAGCTCCATTGCCGCGAGTAAGAGAAGAGAAGAGACGAGAAGAGAAGAAGAGAGGAGAAGGTGGAGAGCTTCTCCACCACGGTCCCTCACCCTCACACACTCACTCCCTCACACTCTCACATTCTCTCTCTCAAGCACAAGCTCAAGCAAGCAAGCAAGAAAAAGAAGAAGAAGAGAGCTACTTTTGGCCAAACACAAGAATGAGCTTCTCATTCACTTTTCAACTTTATATGCAAAATCCTAAATTTCTTTTGGGCTGTCATCCCCCTATTCCCTTTTTTACATGGTTGGTGGGCCCTTTTTTCCATTGTCCTCCTATCTTCCTAGCTTCCTTCCTATCGTCCATCTACCTTTACAATTTGCACGAGTGAGAGCCAGCACTCTTAAAATAAATCATGGTGCGCCTTGCGCTCTTTTACAAAAGTATTGACTTGCACTTTTTCTTGTCCGCCTCTCTCCTCGATTTAGGACTTTTGTGTACTTCTTGTGTTTTTCGATTTTTCTTGGTATGCCTTCATCTTTCGTTTCACTTTTGCCTTGGTCTTGTCTTCTACTTTAGATTTTTTGGATTTTCCACCTTTTTCGTCTGAGGGTTAACACTCTCTCACCACCTCTAACTCTTCTATGGCTTTATGGACCTTTTCCATCTCCCCTTGCAAGTCTTTATAGAGTCTTAAGAGCTCGTCATTATGGCATCGTAGGCTCACTAGGGCTTGAGTCTCTTCGTCCATCCTTGCCTACCACTTAGTTTCAGCTTCGTCCTAGGCTCGCAGTTGCTCCTTCAGCTCACTTATCTCCCTTTGACACGCGGCTACTTGACAAGTTTTCTCTAATTGTGTCATAGCCATGGCCTCCTTTTATGCCTCTAGTTCACCCATTGCCCTCTTCTTATCTTCCTTTGCCTTCTGTGTTGCGAGAGGAGCTCTGTGATGTATTCGTCAACAGTCTATAGGCGGCAGCTCTGTTGTGCAAATGGAGGTTGTGGAGGTTTCCCCTCTTCTGTCTCTTGGGATCTTGCCTAAACTCAACGTCTAGGCAATTGCTGCCTCCAATCTTTTAGTTTCTGTCATGGGGGTACCCTCTCCCATTCCTTGGGCCATTTCCTTATTAACAAAGTACTGTACCCAGGCCATGAGGTTGGTAGCGTCCACTTTGGCCATGGAGCTTGGTGCGGATATGATTGTGGGAGTGGCGGGCACTATGAGGATAGGGGTGGGATTGCCCTTGCCTTCTTTCATCGCGGTTGCCTACTTTCACTGTGGTTGACGTGATCTCCTTGCGCTTGTGTGCTTGAGCTCAAGCCTTCATCTCTAGACGGGCTCATGGTGCCCAACTCATCCTGCCTGCATAGCTGCTCTATAGATTGGCATGTTGCCAGATCCATGTCTTCATCTTCCTTCCTTTTCAACTCCTCCTCTTCCTGTGCTACCTTTCTTTTCCTCTCCTCCTCAGATTTTCTTGATTCTTTCTCCAATCTCTCCGACTCCTCCGTTTCTTTCTTTTTCCTCTCTTCCTCTTTCTTCTTAGACTCTCTTTTAGCTTTTTGTAAGTCAGCTTTTTATTTTTTCATGCTTTCCTCCTCAGTCTTCTCTTGCAAATCCTTCTTCTTTGGTTTTTTGGATTTTTGTTGGCTACTTTGCATTTCTCGTTCTCCGTCCTCATCCTCACTCCCCATCCTTTCACTGGAGTGTGGCTGCTATTTGTGGTGAAGAGGTGATCTCTCTAGTGTTTCTTTGACTTCTTCTTCACCTTGTCCTTCCTCCAATGCTCCCTTATTATAGTTGTCAAAACCCCATTGAATCTGATGGTAGAGGCCTTTGAGGATTACCCTTTTCTTTTTGCCTTGGTAGCAGGGGACTCTCCTCTTGCTAGTCTCCTTCGTATTGCCAGTGCTTTTGATGAAGACTCAATGGTCTTCCGCACAAAGCCATTTAGGTTCACTTCGTCAAGGGATCCTACTACAATGCTCTCTAGCATAGGCACGTTGATTTGGCTCATTATTGAGTTGTACTTATGGCTAGAGAACAATGCGGGCATCATTTTGGCCTGGAGTTGGATTTCGGGGTCGGGGATGTCTGCCAAGCTGATGCCACCATTTGTGTAGACCACCACCTCGTCCATTCCTAACATGGCATACATATCTCTCTTCAGTCACCTTTCCACCTTATTGGGTAGGCCCAATGCTTTTCTGCACCAACTCTAAGGTTAACTCGATCTGGACTTGGCCCATTTCTTCTCTGTCCCGCACTGTCATAGTGCCATGGTTTCTACCAAAGGTCCGAATAAATTCCACACACTTCTCGTAGTTGAGGGCTTTGGTCGACTACTTCCATGTACTTTTTGTAGATGGCATTGTTTGACAATCTGCTTCACTACTCGTTCCTCCATGGCAATATTCTCCAAGTTCACTAAACTTGAACTGGTTAAAGGCCCTTATTTCCACAGCAAGGCCATATTTTTCCTGCTCTTATTCTGAAAACGACAACTTGTTGGCTTTCTCTTGGCCTGCCATACTAGATGCCTGTCATGAAGCCATGTTCACCATTAGTGCTTTTCAAAACAATTATTTGCAGATGAAAAATATCACATGCTTGCGGAATTGAAATGCTTAATTATAGGATTAAACTTCTCCTCCCTCAAGCAGTCCATACATCCCAAATTTTATGACCATTTTTCTTAATCATGAATTGGTTTTGATTTGTTTCCTTTTACTTTTGAGTTTTATTCCTATTTCCACCTTACCCCCTCCCCTTATGGAAAGAACAAGAATCCTTTCTAGGATTAAGGTTTGAGAGGTCAAGGGTGTTTAGCACTTAGTTGTGGGGTTTTACTTTTGCATGAGCCAATCATAGAAGTTTGAATTGTATTCTAGATTAGCAAAGTGATCCATGTCGCAAGGACAGATGCCTACTTGAGTGATGTTACTGGAGTCAATTCGATTGGCAACATGTAGCTCCTCCTCAGTGAGAATTTGATCTAAATACGGGTGCCCTCTAACATGGTCTTCAAGGGGTCAATTACGAGTGTTCCTAGACGGTGGTTTTGGATGTTGTGGCACCCATTTGAGCTAATGTTCAAGGGTTTTAGCTTTGTGGTCAGCTTTTTGCTGGTGTTGAGGTTTGGTAGGTGGTGACGAATCACAATGCCCCTTCTTAGGGTTGATGGTGGTGGATTTCTCTACCGGTGGCTTTGCGGACGGCGATAGAGTTGTGCAACCCTTGCTAAAGGCTATGACAATTCATGTATTGCTGATGGCTAAGTGGATGCGCTATGACTGGTAATCGACATTACAGTGGCCTTGCTTCTTAAAGGTTCATCCTAATAGTGATTTCGAGCCTGCATCTTTTGTGTTTGGCAACACATAAAAGATCATGGGCAAGCTTTCAAACTCGATAGAGACTGCAACTTTGCACTTTCCCAGAAGTGCATACGATCGGCCACCAAATGGGTTGAGTTTAGCGTTCATGGGCTGTAGCTGTGGTTTGTGCCGATTTGAGTCCAATGATCATGAGTCAGGACATTAAAGTCAGCACCCTCATCGATCAATGCATCAATGGCATGTGTCTCCTGGGCTGTGATGGTCATGTGTAGGTATGTTGGAGCTACGGCTTCCTCATCCTCTACTTCAATCTCCATAATGGTGGCTACGTGTACATTGACATGGTCTTCTAACATCAAAGTTTGTGAAGTGGATGCATGGGGGGTAGTACTTTTCGAGTTCCACATTACTAGTTCGGCTTATGGTACGAGCTCTGAATGGTCCTACCCCCCTAAACTTCATTTTCTACTTATGTCCCTTGACCGAGGATCTATTTAGAGCCAACTTGACTTCATATTGGGTAGACAACATAGTCTAAGTGCTAGAGCACGGACTACCTAATTGACCCATAGAAAAGGCATGACTGAGGCGATTCTTTCTCAAAATCCAACTCTATCAATAAATAACAGGTCAGCTCTATTAGCTAGGGCAAGATGAATTGCTATAGAGATGCATGTGTGAGCACGAAATGCACGATGTACTAGTTGAGGTGCACGACGGAATTGCAAAAGGACACTTCAATGGAGATACAATAGTTCGCAAGGTGCTACAGTCTCAATTGTGGTGGCCCATGCTTTTTTGAGATGTGGCATGATTTGTGAAACACTGTGACGAGTGCCAATGGACCAAGGTGCCAGTTTGCAAGGACAAAATGGAACTAAGTCCCATCATAGCACAACAACCATTTGAGAAATGGGGGATCGACTTCATTGGACCTATCAATCCCATGGCTCAATATTTGCAAGCTAAATACATCATTGTTGGCATAGATTATCTCATAAAGTGGGCGGAAGCTTGAGCCACTAGAAAGAACGATGCATGAACCACTCCTAAGTCCTTATGGGAGCTGGCAATCTCTCGATTTGGCACACGCTTCATCAATGAGGTGATTGCTCATCTCTTGTCCACCTTCCTGAACATCCATAAAAAATCCTCACCCTACTACCCTCAAGCAAAAGGCCAAGTAGAATCAACAAATAAGATTTTAGTAAACGTCTTGACCAAGATAGTCTCTGCTTCGTGCAGCAACTGGGATAACAGACTAATGGCAACCTTATGGACCTATCGGACAGCCTATAAAACAACTATGGGACAAACCCCCTTCAGGTTGACTAATGGAATAGAGGCAATTTTACCTGTAGAATTATTCATCCCTAGCTCGTCCCTAGCTTGAGAATTGCCATTTAAGAGAGATGGAAGGGGAAGGAAGCATCGACGAAACGTCTAGTGGAGACAGAATGCTTATCGAAAACTCGGCTTCTAGCCACCCATGTACTAATTTGCAAAAAGGCACAACGCAAGAGCTGGTTTGACAATAACATCAAGCATCGAGATTTCAAACATGGAGAGTTATACTTTTAACTAATTCGTCGAACTCTTCCCTGTCCCTGGCCGCCTTTTCTGCTCTTGGGCATCTGGTGCTTGAGCGCTCGTGGGGGATTTGTGCAACTGGTGTTGCCATGGCTTGTATGCTTAGCTGAGCTTTGACTTTCCTGGTCCGAGGATTTTTAGGCCTTCGTCCGGGATGATGCCGTTTAGGTCCGCGCTTCTTTGCATATTTCTTGAGAGTGGGTACATAGCGTACCGGGGGAGGGACGCGTGCCGCGTGCTCCCGTCGTCTGTGAAGAGCGTCTCTGCACACCAGATGTCCGTGGTTCTCCATGTTTTCCTTCTAGAAGCCTGCATGCGTTGGCTTCCCATCCTTCTAAAATACCACTCTTTAGATCCTAACATTTTTGATAGGGTGCTTATGCATCTTATTGTCATTAAAGATAATATCATTGCTATGTACTATCCTTCTAGATTCAGGATCCCATAAGCAATAACCCATTTCACTTGATTCTTCATAACCAAGAAAAATGCATTTCTTGGACTTAGGATCAAGCTTACTTTGCAGTTTGCTTTCCAAAGAGACAAGAAGCTAGCGTCGACTTCATTGCCTTATTATCTCATCATTTGAGAAAAGTTCCCAGCTAACCAGGACCACCCTTCCATAGGATGGACCTAAGTCACGTCCACCGCACTTTCCTCAGCTTGCTTTAGTTATCTAATTATCTAACACATTACGTTTGACATGCAAAATCTTCTTCTTTAATTTAACAAATTAATCACAGGATCCTTCACGTAACTTAGGCACTGACACAAAAACAATGCCAAGCAAGTTCCTTTTTCTCTAATAACTGCTCTTTATTTTTTTTTTAAATCCTGGAGTACATCCAATATCACGCCTGAAGGCTATCCCAGCAATCTACAGGATTGCTGCTCCAAGTTTCGCCCGTTGACTAGTACACGGGCCTGGAGATCCCATCTTGAAGGAAATAATAGTAAAAAGAGGATAGGAGGAAGGAAAAGCTAGAGAGTAAAGAACAAGAGCCAAACAGCAAGGAAGAGAAGAAGAATCAAGCAACCTACCAAGGGAAGGGAGAAGGAGGACAAGGAGCTTGCAACCTAGCCGAGACTTTGATGAAAGGAAAGGAACCCTGACCACAAGTATGTGCTGGTGCATCTTGTATATCAAAATCTATAAAATCATCAGGTGCATCACACACCATGATAAAATATAGCTTTTCTTCCCTTAGGTCCAAAATTTCTAGTACATCCTACATAAGTAAATATTCCATCCCTTTGATGATGATAGCATGGAGGGAAGCTAGGGGTGGCTCATCACTTGTCCGCATCTCAACAGGGCAAAACTAGATAGCATGAATAGATGTGTGTTGGGCAATTTGTCTCCAATACCCTGTCCACAACAGCTTCTCCCATGGGTATGCGAAACATATGATCACCCATATAGTGTTGCTTTCCCTTGCATACGACAACGGAGAAGTCAAATTTCTATACAAAACCTTAAATCCCTTTTGGGCTATCATCCCCTTATCCCCTTTTTTACATGGTCGGTTGTAGCCTAATAGGCCCTCTTTCCCATTGTCCTCCTATCTTCCTAGCTTCCTTCCTACCGCCCATCTACCTTTACAATTTGCATAGGAGGGAGCCTGGCACTTTTTTACAAAAAGTTTTGGGGGTGCCTCGCATTTTAAAATGCGCTTTTGCCTTTGCCTTTGCCTTAGCTTTTGAGGCCGCTCTTGCACTTTCGGCCGTTTCCCTTCCTGGCTCTTTTTCGTTGTGTCTGATTTCCTTCTAGGTCGCCTCTTTCGGCTCCTGGCTTGTGCCTTTTCACTTCTTTTTTTCGCTTTTTTTTTCACTTTTTCTTATGCTGAGGTTAACATTGTGGCCAATGCCTCTTGTACCATTCCATTTTTCACCAAGGCCCTCTAATTTTCTTATCATAATTTTAAGTTTCTTTTTTAAAGTTTTAAACCCTAAACATTATGAGTTTCAATTTTTTTACCTTTTTCCTACTCCTAAATAGGTCAACTTGAAGAATAAATTCATTAAGTAAAGTTATTACTATTCTCTAAGTTTTTTCCTATCCCTAAATAGGTTTACTTGAAAACAAATTTATCAAGTAAAGCTATTACTCTTTTTAAAAAATTCTTAATCCTAAACATATCTACTTGAATAATAAATTCATCAACTAAATATGTCTCTATTCTCTAATTTTTTCTTAAAATATATTTTAAAATTTTTAATTCAAATGAAAAAATAATTTAAATTTTATTTTATTTTATCCAATATTAATTTTGACACTATTAAAATTGTTTTAATTAATTTAGTAAATACTTTGTATGATATTATACTACTTGATTATTTAAAATTTAAAGATTAAAAATATTTAATTCAATATTTTTAAATATATTAATTAATGTATCATTTATTAACTTAATTTATTTATTAGATATTTTCTAATAATTAAAATAATATCCTAAATTTTAAGCTTATTAACCTTATAAGAGATCATTAAGAAAAATTAATTAATAATAAAACATAAAAAAAATTTAATCCCTATGCCCTTGTCTTCACGATCCCTTGGTTATAGAGACTAAGTAAATATGACATGAATCTTACAATGTGCATTTTTATAAGATAATATTTTTTCATACAAAAACATGCTTCATATGAAAAAAATTCTTCACATGAAAGTTTTCCGCTAATCACCTTCTTAGTCCAATATGATAATCACCAATTTTGATGACGTATCCTCATTTATACTATGGCATATTTTCGGAGCTCACTGTATAATAGTCTCGTGCTTTTTGAATTATATGAATCTCCTATTCATATTAGTGCAACCTAGAATGGAGAAAGAGGTTGGTAATTACAAGGTTGCATCCTTGCAATTCGATGGCTCGAAAGCGCACGCACGTGCACACACACACACACCCCCCTAGAATGAAGAAAGAGGTTGGTAATTACAAGGTTGCATCCTTGCAATTCGATGGCTAGAAAGCACGTGCACGTGCACGCACGCACGCACACACACACACACACACACACACAACCCCCTAGAATGGAGAAAGAGGTTGGTAATTACAAGGTTGCATCCTTGCAATTCGAATGGCTCGAAAGCGCGCGCACGTGCATGCACGCACGCGCACGCACGCACACACACACACGCACGCACGCACGCACGCACACACACACCCCCACCCACCCACGCCTAGAATGGAGAAAGAGGTTGGTAATTACAAGGTTGCATCCTTGCAATTCGATGGCTCGAAAGCGCGCGCATGTGCACACACACACACACACACACTCATTCACTCGCTTACTCGCACTTGCTCTCTCTCTCTCTCTCATTATTTATTTCTTTTCTTATTTCCTTCTTTCTTTTTATCTATCTATGTGTTCACAAGCTCCTGTAGATATTGAAGTGCTCTCTTCCTCTCTCTAAGATTTCTCTTTGAAAGCATTATGTATGAGATATCTCTAAACTTCCTCTCTCCCTCCCCCCTTCTCTCTCTCTCTCTCTCTCTCTCTCTCTCTCTCTCTCTCTCTCTCTCTCTCTCTCTCTCTCTCTCTCTCTCTCTCTCTCTCTCTCTCTCTCTCTCTCTCTCTTTGTGAATCCTAATATGTGAAAAGCCTATGGAAGCACCACAAGTGACACACACACAAACACACGTTCTGATATACTCTTGAGATGCACTCTCTTGACTCCTTTTCTATATTCTCCCTAGGGTACAAGTGCCTTCTACATGAGTCAATATTATTGTAAATTAGTGCAAGAAGTTTTCTTGTTTCAATAAAAAGTACGTGTCTACTAATGGTATGTTTTGTTGGACTTGCAGGTAAGGATCACGATGGCGTGATTGTATTTTTGTGATCTAGTAACAATAACAAATGATTGACTTTACAATTCTACATTAATAACATTAAAAATAATGCTAACCACGTGGAACTTGGTATATTAGTCAACTTGAAGGGGTTTTTGTGTATCTTGGAGGCTCGTCAAATTTTACTAGTAGCCTATTGGGCCCATTAGGATATGGAGAAAACCTGGTGGCTTAAAACCTTAAAACACTATATATAGAGGACCCCATCTATGTTTCTCACTTTTCCAACTTCCGGGTAAGTCTCTTGGGGAGTGCATCCTTCTTGGGTGAAGAACTCTCTTACGAGACAACCTTGAGAGTATCTTGTACATTGAGTGGATGGTTCTACGAACCTTTTGATGATCCATCGCATAGAGATACTTAAAAACCAAGGAACCAAAGCATGTTGCAAATAAGATCAAGTTACTTGTTCCAACTAGAGCAAGATGTAATCCTTGATTGTTTGATATACTTGGTTCTTATTTTTGAACAAATATTAGGCCAACTAGAAAGTGCTTTATAGCTTTGGCATTTGGTCCTCTTATGGATTGCAAGTATCTTAGATATAAAGCATTGGGTTAGACAATGATAATCAAACATGTGTGAAGTAGTTTCAATGGGCTAACATTTGGTTGATGCTATTTGGACTATGTTGTCCCTAATTAGCTAAAATTAGCTCATTGCATTTGTTTATCATTAGTTTGAAATTATTGATTACTTTCACTTGTTTTTGTGCATGGGGTCTAAAGGCATATAATGAATCTATGCCAAAGGATTAATCAAGAAAGTTGATTTTGAATGTCCAAACTTATGTGTGCTTAGGTAATTAGAAAACTAAAGAATGTCTCCATAGAGGGAAGTGAGAGGGCGTTCTTGCACGAGAACGTCTTTGTGGAGCAAGGTGGACCTGATAAGTCTGGTAGTTACCCATAACTTAAACATAATTGAGTTGAAGACAATGACTTCCTAGGATTCAATCGTAGAACTAGTATAGTACCATTTTAGGGGGATGGAGTTGAGATTTTAGCTTATGGGTATAGAGGTTGAGTTACACTCTCCCTCATCTATTACTCTCTTTGAACCAAGTGCAATGCTTTTCCCGCTTTGAGACTCAACTATACACACAAGTTTACTCTCTTAATTAATGCTAGAATGTTGTTAGGAGACCTAGAGTGTCCTTAATAAGCATCATAGTCATTCCTCTTATGGGATGGGCCAAGCATTCCCCCTCTATGGTAGACTTAGGAGCAATCAACCTCCTAATATCAAGAGTTTCGTAAATTTTGGGAGAAGTGCCCTCTAGGATGACTACATAAGATGTTGCCACTTGAGGTGGGAACATGAATTGATTACATAAGTGGCTTTCTTAATAGGAATATGAGGCTGATCCTCATAGGTCAAATCAAATGCTCTTTTCCAAGGTAGACCATAAGCAACCTAACCATCTAAGTCCATGTATTCCATGGGATTTGGGTGGTGACACTTAGGATGAGCAATTGGGTGACTACCCACCAACATTACTCCTTGGGTTTCCCAGATAGGTATATTTCACCAACAACCATGAATCTAGCTAAATGCTTGTCAAATATCCACAAGGAGTTAAAGTCACATATTCAACAATACCAATAAAGATATAAGGACGATATAGATTGACAATTGATACAACATCTAGCTTATAACATTTGGAGATCGAGTTTGGCTTTAATGGCAAGAATTATGCTCTTCTCACCCTTCCCAAAAGTTGGATTATCAAGGGCTTGGGTCATTTAAGTTTATTACCTAAGTGAATCCAATCATTTAATCTCTAGTTACCACAATCCATGAGAATTCGCCCAGTATGCCAAGTCTTTGTCTTGGAGTCTTGCCATACATTCTTAATAAGGGGAAGGACAACAACTACCACTAGTTAAGTTTGAAGGACACCCAGAGTATGAAGTCGAGACTATCCTTGATTGTAGGAATTCACCTAGTATGCCTAGTCTCATTCTTGGAGACTTTCCATACATCCTGAATAAGGGAAAGGGACCTACAACCACCATCAGTAGTAGGTAAGTTTGAAGGACACCAAGAGTATAAGGTCAAGAGTATCCCTAATTCTAGAATCCCTTATGGAAGGCTTGAATACCTTGTACATTAGAAGGGCTACGATGCTAGTGAGTAAACATGGGAGACGGCCTGCAACCTTCATCAAAACACCTGCTAAAGTAAAGGAGTTTCATCAATGACATCCATTGAAGCCAAGAGTCTTAGTAAGGGACCCCATCGCTCCTTGTGAAACTTGTCATTAGGGGAGGGGGTAATGTCATGGTCACTAAGAAATCTAATACCTTCTAGAAACTCTACAAGATTCAAGAAGTTCCAGGAAGGTTTTAAAATATTCCTTAGTAGAGCATTGTTGTTTATGCCATTGCTTATGTCCATAATACTTATGTTATCAATGATGTCACTATCTGGAAGCTTCCCCCTGAACCTCCTTAAATCTAGTACAAATAGGTTATTACCAATGCTAGTTGTGAGGCTCTTGCAATCTCTAGTTCTAGTTCAAGCCATGTATTTGTAGTTCTTGTCTTTTCTTGTCTTTGATATAGTCTTGTGTCAAGAATCTAGCCTTGTTGTAAACAATATCATATCAATCTTGTATCGAGAAGTATATTTTTGTAATTCTTCTTCTTCTTCAAGTTAATTCCTTTTCAATCTTGAGGCAAAAATACTTGTCCTCACCAAGTTCTTGTCACCCTCATAACACTAGTTGAGTAATGGGAATTTAGATTCACAAATTTATGGTTAGCTAACCTCCCAACAAAAGTCTCTATTTTACTTTGGCTCATGAAATGCACAAAGCCCTTAAGACATGTAAGAAAGGAGTTACTTTGTGTATTGGGGATGGGGCTTGTCCAAGGTGCAAAAATGGATTAGAGTTTATAACCCATTTGTTCCTTCATTGCAGGATCAATGATGTATTCTTAACTCTTTTGCACCACATTATAGTAAAATTCCACCCTTGCAAGTGATATTGGAAGGAGTTGCAATTAAGAGAGGCACCTCCCCACATAAATTTGGTCCTCTCTAAGAGCCAACTTTCTTAGGCCATTTGGACTCAAAGAAATGTTGCATCTTTTCATGGTAATTTTAGCAACTTTAGTTTCTTCATTCAAAATTTTAAAGCTCATCTTTTGTGGCACCTAGGAAGCATGTAATAGAGTCTCATCAACCACTATATAAAGCTTAAGGAAAAACAACAAACATATCCTAGGAATGCTATTCTTGTTTTTGCCTTATCTCAAACCCCACTTTGCAAATGAAATACAAGAGCTGGCCAATATACTCATTGTCATTAGAGTTGCGATCATAAGTTAGTAGAATATGGTCCTCAAAAGTTGTTTATTTTGGAACCACCCTTAGGATTTTTTGTTGCATTTTGGGCTTTCTCATATGTGCATACATACCATTATAATGATTGCCTTGAGGACAATGTGTCCTTTTTGACTTCTTAGGACTCAAGAATGGACATGTATGGATGATTACTTTGAGGTGATCTATCTGGCATTAGCCTTCAGACCCTAAAATACGCTCAACTCTAACATGAAAAGGAGGGTGGTTGAGTGGTTTTTAGACTTTGGCTCATCCTTGTTGTTGCTGGGGGTTCAATTGTTGCCAAATGCACTATTTTTTTGAAATGTACATAAGTTGTCATGTAGCTTGTTAGATGTGGATGACGGGAGAGAATCGTTGCCCAAAGTGTTCGGCATCAGTGGATTTCGTGACCTATGGAAACATGACATGTGGCCCGATTGCTTGAGTAAATACTGGTGTTGGCTTTCTTGATAAGTAGCTATGGTCATGGTTGATGTAAATTCCATTTTCACAGCAAATTTAGTTTTCAGCATCTTGAAAAGAAAATTTCAAAGTTGTTCTTGTGAGGTTGTTGTTCTCAAAATAGTTTTTAGGCTCAAAACCAATATCTATACTATTAGTTAAGGAGAGGTGGGGGGCGGGTGCCATGTGGCAGCCCCCCACCTTCCCCACAAAAAAGAAAGAGAAAGCGGGGTGAGTCTAGGCGTGGAGCGCCTAGTTTCAATTATTATTCAGGCCACATGGGGTTTTTAAGAACCCCCTTCAAATAAAAGAAATCGTAACTCAACCAATAGATATTGGTGGGGTCCAAAAAAGGAAAGAGACAAACCATAAGCCTTTTTACAAAAGCATTAGTCAAATGCTCACATATTTGTATTGTGCTATAATAAGCAATGGTTTTTTGGAAGGTCACTGCTCCTAGGGTGTTTCAACCAAAACCCCCCTCTTTCTCATGAAAAATAAAAAACCCTAATGTGGCCTTGGGCGATCTCCAAATTTTTTATTAAAGCTTCTCAAAAAACCTGCCCTCAAAACCCTCGCGAGAACAGCTCCAAAAAGCCTCTCTTCAAAAATTTTAGATGTTCTTTTCCCCACCAAACCTATCTCGGAGAGAACGCCGCCTGCATTTCTGTTGCATTTCTTATTTTCTAGTTTGATAAATTGCTTTCCTGTTTAATTTCCTGCTCTGTTTTACCGAGGCGAGACAAGGGAGGAATATGGCTGGTGTTGCATTAGGAACGCACATCAAGATTTTTCTAGGCACCATCATTGGCGGTGCGGTGGGCTTTTACGTCCAACATCGTGTCGAGCGCTATCGGGAGGTAGATTTCTGTTCGCTTCTGTGAATTTCTGTTATGTGGAAGTTTCCCGCAGTCTCTGTAGCCATGAAAACAGAGTAGTTGAACCCATTCTGAAATCTCTGTGTGTGTACTCTGACTTGAAAGTAACTGTTATGTGGAAGCTTTTTGCAGTCTCTGCTGAAAACGATTCTGAAGTTTCTGTATGTGTCTTCTGATCGATGGCAATGCCATGACGTTTTCTGCAGTTTTGCTGTAGAAACAATGTCATTAAAAACGAGTGTTCGTCTTCTGATTAAAGAAACTTTGTAACTGAAGAGATTTCCAAAGTCTCTACCTGCTTTCTAAACAAATGTCGACGAGAAAAGATGTTGCAACAGCTGAGTGTGCTATTGGGTGCTTTAATCAGGAGATAATCAGGGAGAAGTTAGCAGAAATCGACTTGGCAACAATAGATGAGATGTCATCGCACCAAGCTGTACAGATCAGTGATGTAAGACCTTAGGGATAACAATAATAAATCAGACGCTCTAGCAGAGAATGTGTATTTCAACTGCAGTTATCATGCTGAAGCATAAGGTCTGAAAAGACAGTGGTAGCAATGCAGTTTAGTTCTCGAAAGGGAAGCCATAAAAAGGTTTGGCATTGATGCCTTTGTCTAGAGGAAAGGGTAGAGGGACTGCTTGTATACAAGGATGCAAATCTGTGAGGATGTATTTCTACACTAATGGTTGACCGTCTCTGAATATCCTGCAGCTAGGTTGAACACTTGTTCCAAATTCAATTGTCTTCTATGGTGAGTGACGAAACACTTAAGAGAGATAATTATGAGCTCACTTTGTATGAAGGAGTTTTTGAAGCAATATGTTACATTGCACTCTTGAATGTTTTCAAACAATTTACTGATGTATTAAGTATCCAAAAGCCTCGCAATAAGATGAGGTTGCAACTTGCTTTGGAAGCTGTCTGTAACTAGGGCTCACAACTTTTGTTGTGGTTTGCTTAAACTTAAGTTCTTTTCAGTTGCTGATGCAATCATGTGTGTTAGTATCAGATGTCCAATCTTGGCCTTAAAACATAAAACTCCTACGGCAGCGTGAGAACATGCTGGATGTGCTTGAAGCTCTTTAGGTTCCTCAAGTTGCATCTCCATGATGCCTTTAAAATTCACCTAGGTGGAGTCCTCATTGGTTTTAAAACTGTCGAGGTTGGTTCAGCTGTTATTTGTTATAATGTAGCTTTGCTGTGTACACATATCCTCGGAATGCTATTCTTGTTTTTGCCTTATCTCAAACCCCACTTTGCAAATGAAATACAAGAGCTGGCCAATATACTCATTGTAATCGGAGATGCGATCATAAGTTAGTAGAATATCGTCCTCAAAAGTTGTTTATTTTGGAACATACCATAATAATGATTGGCCTAAGGACAATGTGTCCTTTTTGACTTCTTAGGACTCAAGAATGGACATGTATGGGTGATTAGTTTGAGGGCAATCTATCTAGCATTAGCCTTCAGACCCCAAAATAAGTTCAACTCTAACATGAAAAGGAGGGTGGCCGAGTGGTTTTAAGGCTTTGGGTCATCCCTGTTGTTGCTGGGGGTTCGATTGTTGCCAAATGCACTATTTTTCTGAAATGTACATAAGTTGTCATGTAGCTTGTTAGATGTGGATGACGGGGGAGACACCTTGCCCAAAGTGTTCGGCATGTGTGGATTCCGTGACCTATGGAAACATGACATGTGGCCTGATGGCTTGAGTAAATATTGGTGTTGGCTTTTTTGATGAGCAGCTATGGTCATGGTTGATGGAAATTCCATTTTCACGGCAAATTTAGTTTTCGGCATCTTGAAAATAAAATTTCAAAGGAGTTGTTCTTGTGAGGTTGTTGTTCTCAAAATAGTTTTTAGGTTCAAAACCAATATTTCAACTATTATTAAGGCCACATGGGGTTTTAAGAACCCCCTTCAAATAAAATAAATCATAACTCAATGAATCAATAGTGGTGGGGTCCAAAAAAGGAAAGAGACAAACCATAAGCCTTTTTGCAAAAGCATTCGTCAAATGCTCACATGTGTGTATTGTACTATAATAAGCAATGGTTTTTCAGAAGGTCATTGCTCCTTGGGTGTTTCAACCAAAACCCACCTCTTTCTCATGAAAAATAAAAAAACCCTAATGTGGCCTTGGGCGATTTCCAATTTTTTTTGTTAAAGCTTCTAAAAAAACCTCCCCTAAAAACCCTCGCGAGAACAGCTCCAAAAAGCCTATCTTCAAAAATTTTAGATGTTCTTTTCCCCACCAAACGTATCTCGGAGAGAACGCCTGCATTTTTGTTGCATTTCTTCTTTTCTAGTTTGATAAATTGCTTTCCTGTTTGATTTCCTGCTCTTTTTTACCGAGGCGAGACAAGGGAGGAATATGGCTGGTGTTGCATTAGGACATCCAGATTTTTCTAGGCACCATCATTGGCGGTGCGGTGGGCGTTTACGTCCAACATCATGTTGAGTGCTATTGGGAGGTAGATTTCTGTTCGCTTCTGTGACTTTCTGTTATGTGGAAGTTTCCTGCAGTCTCTGCAGCCATGAAAACAGAGTAGTTGAACCCATTCTGAAATCTCTGTGTGTGTACTCTGACTTGAAAGTAACTGCTATGTGGAAGTTTTTGCAGTCTCTGCTGAAAACGATTCTGAAGTTTCTGTATGTGTCTTCTGATTGATGGCAATGCCATGACGTTTTCTGCAGTTTTGCTATAGAAACAATGTAATTAAAAACGAGTATTCGTCTTCTGATTAAAGAAACTTTGTAACTGAAGATTTTAGATGTTCTTTTCCCCACCAAACCTCTCTCGGAGAGAACGCCTGCATTTCTGTTGCATTTCTTCTTTTCTAGTTTGATAAATTGCATTTGTGTTTGATTTTCTTCTCTTTTATACTGAGGCGAGACAAGGGAGGAATGTGGCTGGTGTTGCATTAGGACATCAAGATTTTTCTAGGCACCATCATTGGCGGTGTGGTGGGCTTTTACGTCCAACATCGTGTTGAGTGCTATTGAGAGGTAGATTTCTGTTCGCTTCTGTGACTTTCTGTTATGTGGAAGTTTCCTGCAGTCTCTGCAGCCATGAAAACAAAGTAGTTGAACCCATTCTGAAATCTCTGTGTGTGTACTCTGACTTGAAAGTAACTGTTATGTGGAAGCTTTTGTGCAGTCTCTGCTGAAAACAATTCTGATGTTTCTGTATGTGTCTTCTGATTGATGGCAATGCCATGACGTTTTCTGCAGTTTTGCTATAGAAACAATGTAATTGAAAACGAGTATTCGTCTTCTGATTAAAGAAACTTTGTAACTGAAGAGATTTCCGAAGTCTCTACCTGCTTTGTAAACAAATGTCGACGAGAAAAGATGTTGCAACAACCGAGTGTGCTATTGGGTGCTTGAATCAGGAGATAATCAGCGAGAAGTTAGTAGAAATCGACTTGGCAACAATAGATGAGATGTCATCGTACCAAGCTGTACAGATAAATGATGTAAAGCCTTAGGGATAACAATCATAAATCAGAAGCTCTAGCAGAGAATGTGTATTTCAACTGCAGTTATCATGCTGAAGCATAAGGTCTGAACAGACAGTGATAGCAATGCAGTTTTGTTCTCGAAAGGGAAGCCATAAAAAGGTTTGGCGTTGATGTCTTTGTCTAGAGGAAAGGGTAGTAATGTAGCTCTGCTGTGTATAAAAGATAGTGATTGCCTTTGATTCTTTTGTGGATTTCTTGAGGAACCATGTAACCGGCCTGTTCACTGGAAAGGGCGGTAGTGTACAACCAAAATATATAAATGCTTTCACCCAATTCACAGTCGCCCACTTTGCCTGAACTTAAAGACACTGAATCAAGAAGAAATACAGGAAACTAGAATGCTCCTGTTGCGACACAGACACCATGTTGGCCCCTAAGTCAGGCGCCCCTTCGGGTATTTCTTTATTCATTGAGAAAGGGATAATCCCACAATAATCTGCCTACAAGCTGTCCCTGTACAAAGTGAAGGAAACACAGTTCCAACCCGATTTCGACACCATAATGGCAGTACAACTTGACCTGGTCATTATCCCTTCTCAATTGGTGCCTCCATACACCTAAACACACTCAATGAAGTGCTTGGTAAGAAATTCAGCACGCTGCATTTTCTGGTTTTTGTCTTTAAACTGCTCCGAAATACATGTACAGTGTCCCTGGAGCTTCCTCGAAGCTTCTGGAGCAAATAGACACAAAAAATGTCCAAAAACCCAAACCTGCAAAAATATATAGTAGGATGTAATTTCCTGTTTTGGGCCCTGTTTTACCTGCCAATCACTTGTATGCGTAGCCAGCGGGCTCCCGCACCTTATGGGCCACTTGCCCTTTGAATTTTGCAAGATTTCACGCGAGAAATCTCAGGAAAACAGCGTTTTCTACACAAGTATCTACTTGGGAATGCAATTAGTGAACCTTGTACCTTTTCAAGAGGCTCTTGCCTCAGCAATTATGCATAAACCCACAACACTGTACATGATCCATCTGATCAGCCCACAACACTGTACATAATCCATCTGATCAGCCCACAACACTGTACATAATCCATCTGCTCAGATAAGGAGAGAGTGACCTAGGAGGAGCAAGCTCAACCTCTATACATGAGTTAGAGATGAAGAAGTACCCTCCATAGCTGATGTATTTGATGTATTTGCAGTAATCTGCCCTTAGCCCCATGAGTTCCATGCTCCAATCTGCCCCTCATGCATTGAAACTCGTTTTTGTGCTGCTCTCTCTCTCTCTATCTTTTGGGAATTTATGCCCAAATTGTGACACATGGCATACATGTAACAATTTTCCTATTTAAACCTTTCGGTCTAAAATTCTCTATGATCGGTGCAAAATTTGACCTCGGCACAGACCAAAGAATTAATCCTCGTGCAAAAACGAAGATAATGACACGAACAGATTCTGGGGTCCAAAAATAGTAATTCCTTAAATTTTAGGAGCTGCTTCCATTGCATGCCCACTAGTTTTCTGACCATCTTTGCAGACTATGGCTACATCCAAATTTGCAATGTAGCTCAACTGAAAGTGAATTTCCATTGATGACCCCACATGGACTAATCTCTTGGAGATTTGTCCATCTTCACTTTGAACTAGTCTCTTCCAGGCTAGTTCTTCAACACACTTGTCCATATACACTTTCACAAGTCTCTTCCAGGCTTGTCAATCTACAGTGCCATCAGTCTCTTCCAGACTTGTACTGGACCTTAATTGTCCAATCTTGACTCATTGGACATTCCTGTCCATTTCACATACTGGCCATGCAACTCAGGCGTTCAGATTTCAAGAGGGATCCTTCCAAAAAGAAAAACCAAATAAAATAGTAATAAAGGAATCAGCAAAAAAGTAATAGTTGTCACAGTCATGTGACAATCCATGTGCCAGATTTTCTACAAAAGCTATTTTGTTTAGTAATGTTTCTCATGTTTCAGCACGTTGATGTTTTGCTTTGGACCCAAGAAGGAAAGTAGTTGTGTATTATGTCTGTAAGATTTATGTACTCATAGAGAATATACTACAGCTGGATGGCAGCACTGTGGCACTCTAGGGAACTTGCATCACTATACTTGCAAACTCTATTGTTAAAGATAATTGAAAATGTATAAACTGCAGGACTATGATGCGAGGAGCACATAAGATGGATAGTTGCCTTTATTAATCTCTATACTTGGATATCTCTTCTAGCCCATGCAGGGTGGAGGTGAAAATCTGGCACCTGAGCAAGTGAAGTGCATCAAAGTTACTGATTCTGGGGTTTGTTGAGTCTTTTAAGGGCCATAAGACAGTTCTACTGTTCTTTATGGCAGACTTTTGCAAAGGCTCCAGAGGGCTGATGTGTTCTATGGGATTGTTTGTATCAGGTTTGTTATATTGAGAAGGGCTTTGGTATGATGACCCTTTGGAGGATATTTGCAGAAAGGTCCTGTGTTTTCTGGCCATGATTTCCTGCATGATTTACAGTTGGAGCAGTTGATGGAAATGATCAGAAGCACATGAAAAGAGGGAAGCCCTTCTTTATTCATTGTTGGTGGCTAAGATAGAAGTCAAAGAGGCCAATGAATGGACTTGTTGTAAAACAGTCGCTGTTAGAGCTGGAGCAATAGCATGAGTCTGATCGTAGAGCTGTAGGAAGGTGTGCTCAGCCCACTATACTTCTGTGTAAGCATGAGACAGCCTTCATTTAAAAGAGAGAGATGAGGAGCAAACTGCATTCAATCAAAATAAAGGCCAAGCATGAGAGCATGCATAGTTGCCTGAAGTTTCAGAAACAGTGAAACAGAAATGTGTTTTTGAGTCACAAAATGGAGTTTCGATGCAAGACCGAAATGGTAAAACGGATTTTACATCTATTTTTAGGAATAATTTTAATATTAGACATATAAATGGGTAATACCATTTATAGGTTAAACCACTTAAATTCCTAGAAAATATAGAGTATACATTTAACCTTAGAAGAAATTTGACAAAGTACACATGATTCTACCAAAGATTTAAGACAATAAGCCTTCAAGATTTAGAAGTTAGAACCTAATATTAAAGATTGTAGAATGCCATGGTTCATGAATATTGGTGTATGCCAATATTGAAGACTCAATAGTAAATAGAGTACTCTTTATTGGGAAATTTAGTTATTCTTTAGGGTTTTCTAGTTTTGAAGAAGAAAACTTACCATTTTCATTTGTGAACATAGATGCACCATCCAAAAGAAGCAAGTGTTTGTGTGCTTTAAGTTACCTTTTCATAAGTGGAGATTGTTGGTTTCCTACGATCATCTCCTTCAAGCCTTGATGCTTTGATGCTCGAAATGCTCCCATAGATCTCCAATCTACACACATATGACATGACACACTAAAGAATCATAGAAAGGAACCTAAAGAGACGGACATAAGACTCACCTCCTAGTTGCAAAGCTTATGGGCTTGCCTGTGAGTGTGGGATTAGTAGCATTGCATGCCAAGCTTCCATTGTAAGGCTTGATGTCCCATACCATTAGTCCACACCATCCTTGTTTGTATATGAAATTGTGGAGGGTGAAGAGTACATTAAAGGATCTTAGGAGGGTTATAACACAAATGAGCTAGGAGTCCCCTAATAAGATTCCTTCAACATTAGAAGTCCTAGGGCATGTTTACACTACAAGATCATTTAACCATCATGACTTCTAGAATGTGTTCACACCTATGGATCAAATAGTTGATGGTTAAGGGCCAATGCTATAGGTGCTTATCCAAAATGTCTCTCCTCTCATGAAGGATTGTTGTTCGTAGCAATATCCTCAAGGTGAAGTAAAATATGGATGTCAAGTGAGCATACCAACTTTCATGTATCCTTTGTCTCTAAACAAGTTTTTAACTTGAGCAACTATTATTGGTGGAAGAGTGAAAAGAGGAGTGAAGCATAGGGTAAGTGGTAGCATAGAATGTGAAGGTGGTTGACTAGTCATGTTATGCAACATTTGAGATAGTTATTATGTGCATGTTAGGTAGAAAACTAGTATGGATTTTTAAATAGAAGGTAGATGATCGAATAATCTTTGGCATCTGTGTTATTATGGACAATTCCGAGAAAAAAGAGCCTTTCAATTAGCGTTTTCTAATGATGTGATTAGTGAATATGCCAATAGGACACTACCATGTGTGATTCAATGAAACAATTAACTCTACTAATTTAACAAAATTTCGTTTAACATTAGCAAAAAGTTGAAAATGAGCTTCTAAACTTATCCTCAAGAGACAATTCTAATCAAAGGATTTGCCCATGGCAATGATATTTTTTAGTCTTTTCTTTTTGCTTTAAACTCCTTAATATGATTTTTGAAAAGTGGGGTATTTTAAAGTCGCCTTGCAATAACAAAAGTACATTACTTTTAACTTTTAACTCAAAGCAAAGGATTATTTAAAAGTTTTGTAGTTGTTTTTTTTATATACATTCATCTTGTAGCTATAATTATTTAATTGTCTCGACTTCTCCAAACTCAGTTTTGTAATAATTTTATTTCATTTAACTATTTCTTGCCAATACCTCAAGCCTCTTTATTGCTTTTTTTTCTAGTGTTTCTTCTAGACAATGATCTACCTTTGTACATGTATGTATGTGCTACAATATAAGAGAGGATGATTTGTGATATCCATTGATCTATAAGCTCTAGGATTGGAAGGGAGGGTTGAACTCCACTTTCCCTTTGTGTGGACTTAAGTAGGACATTTTAGGAGCCTTTTGGGGCCCTTTATGGGGAACTTTGTGATGGCATTGGGCCAATGTCATTACTGTGATTTTGTTTCTTGATGGCACTTTCCTTGGTTGCACCAACCATTTCCTCAATTGTCCTCTTATCCTTGCTAGATGTAGGCTCCTTAGTCTTGCTTGTAGATGCATGCTTCTTAGATGTGGATGGCTTCATAGGGGCAATTGGCTTCTTGGCTGTCAGCTTCTTGGTTGCACCTAGCTTCTTACTTGTAGCTAATTTTTTAGTTGCAATTGGCTTCTTGACCTTACATTGATTGCTAGTGTTGAAGTTATCATTATCTTCTAATGGGGCATATTTCCATGGAAGTATATAATGAAGCACTACCCCTTTCATGACTTTATAATTTGATATTGTAGCATCCTCACTTCCTTATAACTCCACAAGACATGTTGCAAACTTCATTCTCTCTCTTGCAAAATAGAAACTTTAGAGAAGTATCTCTAAACTTGTAGGGGAGTTAGTTGGTGGGCAATTTATCAGTGATCACTTGGCATAGCAAAACATTCATCCCATGAGAGATTCACCACCCAAGCATGTTTTAGCCTCTTCTTCTAGGTCTTCAAGAAACCTCTATGTTCCTTTTGTTTCTAGCTCTCTTGAGACTTCTCATCCAACTTGCATGATTATCCAAACAAAATCCTATTTGTAGCAATCTTATGTAAATTGCAAAAATAAGATGAGGAATTTAAAAACGATTAGAAATATATTTATGTAATGCTAAGAAACTAGAATTACTTACAATTATTGATTTATTCTCAAGCATAAACTTTGCTTGAAGAAATCTCCATGAGTTTGCCATTATTCTTATCCTTTATTCAAAAGAGGAGGTGTTTGGTTGGTGAGGGACTTGTAGGATGTAAACAAATACCCTCTTATCCCTTTTCAATACTTGTCCCCAAGAGCAACAAATATTCTTTTTGAAAATGTGGAGAGTATGCTTGTGACAATCATTTGAAGTTCACTTGGAACACACCAATAGCTCAAAATTCAATTAATACTTATAGCCTAATATCCCCATGGAAATCATTGAGGGCATTCATGATAATTTTTTTCCTAAATTTAAGGTCCAAGATTGAGGTACTCCAATGTGAATTGCATATTAAATATAAATAAGCATGATAAATCAAAGCAATATCCATATATTATCAAGGCATGGAGAATTTAATGGACAAGAATATGCCCCTTGTGATATGGAACAATAACACATTGAAGTTTATTAGGGATAATCTCTTATAGGAAGAATCGAAGTGAGTTTGAATTTGCCTTTGTAGAGAGAAGAGAATAAACACCATAAACCTTTTTGATATTGTCAAGTGGGAATGTGACTATTTGAAACCTAGACACAATTGCATTAGACATGTGATTAGCAAAATGTTGTGAAGAGGAGGTAATTGATGACCCCTTACTCAACAATGTGTAGGTGGGCATTCCGAATTGATTGGCTATCAATGTGCACACAATAGGGTCCATGCCCATTCTAAATCCAAAAACTATTTTGTATGAAGAATAAGCAGTTGCGAGAATTCATTGGAAAAATCTCGAAATAAGTCAAAATGGTGACATGGGAAGGCAACTGATGACCTAGACCTAACAATGTGCAAATGGACATTCTAGAGCTCACTATCTATCAATGTGCACACAATAGGGTCCTAGTCCTTTCTAACTCCAAAAACTATTTTGCATCAAGAACAAGTAATGGGGACAATCCATGTGTTAAATCAAGGATTAAAATAAAATTGTGCTAGTGAAATCATTTGATGACCCAGATTTGATGACGTGCATAGAAGTATCCCAAAGTTGACTGGCTCTCAATGTGTACATTGTAGGGTCTAGGTTCCTTTTAGTCCAAGAATGTTTTGCATGAAGAAAAAGCACTAGGGAAAATATGAGTGAAAAGTCAATGATAAAATGAATTTCATTAGTATACTAACATACTTGAGAAGTACTAGAATTGTTGTATCATAGATCTATTTGTCCTTCTTCTGAGGAAAGATAGTGTGCTCAAGTGAGATAGTGAGGTAATGTAGATCTTGTTCTCCTCCAATGTTAAGAACCACTTGCCTTGGAATCTCATTTAGCTTTCTAGCATTTTCCTTCTCCACGTCCATAAGATTATTCAACAAATTTTCCTCTTTTGTTTTTCATCAACTTGCTTGGCTTACTTTTTTTGTTTATCATGTGCCTTTCTTTGGTTTTTGTCAGGCATAACATCCTCTTGTTCTCCATTTGCAAATCCGTCATTTTCATTTCCCTTATTAGTAAACTCTTTTTGTTTATCATTTGCCTTTCTCTGCCACTCACCCTAGTTATTAGGAAAATTGTCCTCTTTCCTCCATACACAAACTTGCCATTTTCATCTTTTTGATCGCAAACTTGTGCTGTTGAGAGATTTCTTTATCTTTGAAAGAAGTCACCTCTTTGATGTGCACATCTCTATGAAATAACTTCTTGGATTCCTTGGGCCTTCTAGTAGAAGCAATGTTTAATATTTCATAGACCTTTTTATCAGCATTGTGAGTTGGCATATGCAATTTGTCAAATCTGTATCTTACCAATCTGGTTGCGTGCATATCCTTATCCATAAGTGTGATGTTGTGTGCATGTGTAGCACATATATATCTTTATTGGAGAAAATCAACCAAGTAGTCCTCATAGCATAGAAAACAACTTCATTGTGTAAAATTAATTAGCACTACATAAGAAACTAAGGAAACCACAAAGGATCGATATGAAACTTAGAAACACGATTCTCATTATCTCAATGAGAGTTTGTATATAATGTGATTGTCATTGCATTTTTTTGGAGAGCATTCACTTTTTATAACATTATACATACATGTGACTTAGAAGTCAATCAAAGAGTCGTCTTCTTTTGTTGCTTTCTACTTCCCCATATTCTTTCGTGTCTTTATTGTCTTCTAGCAAAAATGTGCTACTTTTGTTGTGCAAGAGGTATATTTACCTCCTATACCCTTGCAAAGGGGGGGGATTCCTTAAGGGATTGGAAGCTAGGGCATAAGCATTGTAGCATAAGAGGTATCCGTTCCTTGAGTCATTGCATCCAAGAGCATAACAAAAAAACCTTATCGCGACATACTTTTCAATAAATATGACTGCCATTATTTCCCGGTAAGTGAAAATAACCTAAATAATTGGACAATCTTCGAAGTAATGATTGGAATAGATGGCTCATCACTATACTTTGAATGGTAGATCTTCCCAATATTTGGATCACTTGGAAAAATAGTGTGCAAGGGCAAAATCTTGCCCAAACTTAGTCCTTGTGCCACCAAAATGAGCCAATAAATCATGGTCATTGTAAACTAATACATGTGGAAAACATGAAAATATATTATTTTTATTATTGAGTATTCAAAAATTAAAAAAATGCGAAAGGAGAATTAAAAAATGGCATTACATTTTGAGGATTTTCTTTCTCTGCAACCCTTTTATCTATCCACAAATTGGCGGAACCTTGTTTTGGTTCCTCCTTGGTGACCTTCATCCACCTCTCTATCCATATGCTTAATACTAACTCATATGTGAGTCTCTAGAAACTCCTCTTCAGTTGGAAGTGTCTCTAAGTGCTAGAGAGCCTTTTGTAGGTAGAGTTTAAGAGCATCATTTGTAGCAACAAAATTTGAACTGTTAATGTCTAGGATTGGAATTTCTCTTTGGAATCATCAATTAGATCATTTCATCCTCACATGCCTATGCAATCACTCCAATACAAAAGTCTTCCCTTAGCCCTATGAATTTTTGGATATCATTAAGCATCACGTGCTCCTTCCCAAGTATAGAAATGGAGGGGAGATTGGCAAGAGTGAGGAATTCAATGACATTGGAATGTCTTCTTGGCCCTTTTCCATAAGATTAAAAACCTTCACATTAACTATGTCAAGCTCATTTGACATTTTTTCCTCCTGTTCAACATGCAAGATCCCTTCCATATCTTTGTTAGCTTCTTTGATGTCTATAATGCTCTTATAAGAGGAAGCTGTTTCGTAAACCCTTGTTTGGTCAGCAAACTCTTTTTGTGAAGCCAGGAAGCTCAAAAATCCATAGAAAAATTCATAGAACTCACAACTCTTTTTATGGAATGTGCAATCCAATGTTTTCTTGCAATCCTTAGGGAGGTGTTGGAGTCTCTTCCTTACAACCCTCTTGGAATTATACTTCTTTCCGTGGTATGGAAAATGCATGAAGAACTTGGAATCTTCTATAACTTAGAACAAGGTCTTTGTATGCCTTGAACTCATCTTGGATGAAACTCATGTTGGATAAAATGACCTTATTTAGATTGAATGGAGCATTGAACATTCTCCTTGCTTTATCAAATCTTGAATGGCAAGCTCTGTGAAGAAAAGATAATAACTCTTTTGTAGGAGTGACTTCCTCTCCAACATAGATGTCATCTTGGATATTAGGATCCTCTAGACCTTTTATTTGGCTTCACACTCTTCTTGCAAAAGAGGTCCTTTGTCAAGGGGGATCTCCTCTCTAATGAAAATATCTTTAGATCCTGGGAAATCATCATTTATGAACTTCTCTTTGTTTAGCTCCATTCGATCTTACATTACAGCGTGAGAAACCAACCCAGAACCCATGATGCACAAAGAGACATTCTGACTCTCCAAAAAGAGTGCATGTGCGCCATTGGGTTTGGGTGAAAGAACAATGAGTATATATGAAAGATAGAATTATTTGTGAACATAACAATGCTATTGTCTAACATAACATCACAAGATGATTCATGCAAGGAGTAATCAATATGAGGACAACCCACTTTGAGAGTGTCTTTGCTTAGAGCAAAATGAAGAACCTTGAAAAAACATTCTTGATTATGTAACACATATCTTGGCCTGAATGTAAGTTATTGATGGCAGAGAAAATGTAGAACCTTGAGAAAAGAACTTATTGAATCTTAAATTACGACTTGTGGATCCAATTTAGATCCCATAGTGTGTGGAAAGGCATCTCGACTCTTCAAAAAGTGTGCATCGACATTGTAGCATCTAGGTGAAAATATAATGAGAACACACCAAAAAAGTGATGTTTCCATTTCCATCATATTGTAGGGTCCATCATAGGTTCTATAGAGTAACTTCTTCTAATCACATTTCCATAATTGAGTAGAAGTCTTGTTTTATAGTAAAATGGTGAAGTCCTCAAAGTTATTCTAAGAAACATGAGATCACAAATTCCCCCAACTTTAATATGTGGACAATGTTGATTCATTATAGTTTTGCATACATACCACATATATTGAGCATCAACTCGGACCTTACGGCATGAGGGTAGACTTTTTTGACCTTCAGATTGCATGTTTGCACGGGTGGGGTCTAGGTGCTACCCACATTGTTGGCAATATTCAAGTGCCATCAAGAATAATGAAGTGCTCGATAAACTTGTATGTACCAACACATATATAGATATTGAGAGAGAACTTCAATAGTAGGTGAACAATGTCATATCTCATATCTAAACCTAGTGAACCCATATGACATTCATACAATGAGTAGCAAGATTTATCGGACCCTTACCACATAATCGGAGACAATCCAACAATTATACATGATCATTGCACATCATGTGGTTCACGTGGGCACTAATCCTTGCTAGAAGAGGTCAAAAGTGACAAACCTATGACTATGATCAACATCCAAAAGTGTGTAAAAAATGAAGCACGTGATTGAAAGTCCCCATATTTATAGAATATCAAAATTATGACCATGGCCAAATGGTTTCCTAGGAAATACAAGATACTCACCATGTGGCAAACAATCAGCTGTGAATTACAACTTCCTTCCCACATGGAAAATCACAGTTTATGGCATTTGTCCACGTGGCAAACAAAAAATTTTGGCATGTTTGCCCACAGGGCAAACCAAGAATTCTGGCATGCTTGCCCATTGGCACAAGGTACGCAAGATTTCCACTTTGTTCGACATGTGGTTCGAGATGACATTGTATTTGCACATATGGGGAGCAACATATAAATATTTTCCACCTCATTTTTGTAGATTATGCTTGCGACAATCGTTATATTCGCGGAATCTACTAGACATGTTCCAAAATTTGCATGTATTTTCGGGTGTCACATTTGCCATATTTTGTTGAATCTTCAAGACCTACATGTATCCTTCATATCAATTTGTATTGCATACTATGGTTGGACCCCATGCTGTGTAGAAGGACATTCCACTATCACTAGTACACCCTTCTCCCCTATGGTGGGGTTTGTAATTTTCCAAGTCCTCATGCAGCCTATATGGACATGTTTGTAGACATGTTTGTTAGCATTTTTCATCCCTTGCTTATTGTGTTTGTGGTCATGTTTGTAGATAGATTGTTGACAAAAATGGATGGAGGGGGCATGTTTATGGACATGCTTGTTGTAATCTTATGGTTGTGTAGGACATTATGGTTGACATGTTTCTTGGTGTCTTTACAGCTCCTCTAGTAGCATTGTGGACATGTTTGTTAGTATTTAGACTCAAAAACATGCATGGAGGCAATCCACAGGGTCGTTTGATGCAGCTATGCACTCTTGAGTCCATTGACAAGTTCCTGTATGAATTTCGTAGTTGTCTAGCATGTGAGTAATTAATCTTGAGTGTGCACCATGAGGTTAGTGTTGTCAACTGCAAGTTCATGTTGGAGTTTTTAGTTTTGTTCCAAGGTATAATATTTGCATTGTTGTAGAAGGAGTCAGTTATTAGGACAATGGCAATAATCAGACACTGCTAAGAAAGTTTGAAAGGACTAAGGTGGAAAGGGATTAGTGGGCACACAGTAAGATGATTCAACCCAAGAAGGATAAATCTAGTAGAGGTCCATGAGCATGGAAGTCCCTTGGGGGGGGGGGGGGGAGGGAGGAGGCACAAATCCAACCTCAAGTGAACCCATCATCTCATGAGGGGATTTCAAGCAATGGCCGTGGGGTATCCATTCACACAACCCAAGGCCAAGGTGAAGTCGTTTCGCAGGCACCAACTCAAGTGCAAATCCAAGGTGGAGTAGTACCTTAGGCAATTGCTCAAATCCAAGGCTAAGGTGAAGTACTACCCCAGGTTGCTAGAGACCATTAGGAAGGAGGTGAAGCAGTACTACAAGCACCACCTCAAGTGCAATTTGCTTTGACACCAAGGTACATAACCACATGTTTAGTGCTTGTGTCTTGAGCTCAGTGGTCTCATGTAGCAAAACCCAAAAGGCAAGCAATTTTGGAAAGAGCAAACAAGGTTCATATGCCCATGCATTGTGGCTAGTAGTGCAAAAAAGAGGGTTGCCAAGCCTATTATGAAGGGGCTGAGACAACAAATGAATGCACTAGGGGAAATTAAGAAGGCACAAAAGTCCTTTGACAAGCTCATTCCCAAGGCTCCTTCCTTAGGCTTGTCAAGGGCATCACAGTGATTTTGCTTTTCTTAGTCCACAACCATGTCTTGTGGTTTTCTAGTAGTAGAATGTTATTACTCGACAGTGAGACTTCTCCATGCCTTGTGTGTTCCATATGGACAATGGTCCATAGTTGTCAATAAAGTGTGTTCCATGCTTTATTAAAATGTGCTACACAAAAAAGGAACATATCAAGCCCATGAAAAAATGAAGTTATGAGATAATATATTTTTACTAAGTCAAATGTGATGTCTTTCTTGCCCAAAATTTAACTATTGATAACACCAAAATTTTTATATCCTTCTTGTAGTCGAAACAATAGCTTGCACTACTCTTGCTTTGTTGCAAAAAGTCTTAAGAAGCTATCAAGCCATCCAAACCTTAATATGATTATTTTCTACAGAAGGATCACTACTATGTTAGTTGTACATTTTCACTAATAAGTATCATGTATGCCAAAGTTATATACTAGCAAGACACAATGTAAATGGAAAGAAGAAACCATGTACTCATCCCATGCAAATGTGTTCCATGCATATACATCTGCAAGCAATGCATTGACAATAGTCTAGTATTGGAAGCCTTTCAAAACATAACATTTGTGTTAGACTACTTTCCATGGTAAGCAAGGCATCATGTTTTGTGCGGATTCAACATCTACAACATAATAACAACACCTTTTTCTCTCTTGGGTGGGTATCTTGTGGATTCCTAAAATGGCATGGACATGAGGGATAACAAGGAGCGGTCTACTTATGAAATCTAGAATGCTTGCTTAGTGTGCACACCTTGTTTGTCCTTCTTTTGGTGTTTTCTTTTGCCTACATTTAAAAAAAAAACATTTAGTCATGACTTAACAAGATAAAGATAAGTTTTGTTGCTAGACCTTTCTTTTATTCCTTGTTCCTCACTCTCCAGATCATGTGCTCGATTAGAGTTCATTGTAGCTAAAACTACTGTGGCACCCTTTGTTCCCTTCACAATTTCTTTGTCTATGCTCATGATATTAGTGTCATTTCTTGTTATACATCACATTAAGACTTCTAAAAAATTGAAAAAAAAAACACGATCCAGATGCATATATGGCAACCTTTGGTAGTCTCTGTTTTTGAAAAAGTAATGTTGTGTAATGGCATTGTTCTTGCCTTGCTCTTTCAACATGAGGTGACTCCTTAGATAGTAATTTGGTAAATGGTCACCTTTTTCATAGACTTTCTTTGCACTATGATCATACCTTTGGTGTATTCGTACTTTCATCCATATTTATGGACCTTGCAACTTCATGAGGTAGGATGTGGTGGCCCATCACCAATTGGCATCCTGCAATCAAACAACATAATTATCAATGAATAGTTGCATCACCATCATGAAGGGTAAAGGGAAACCTTGATATGGTATCACACTTAATATCCCAAAGGTCAATTCTCTTTTGGCATATAGCCCAATGAAATGGTGCATTTAAAGAAGCCATGAGAATAGGAAAAGAGTGCAAAAGAATGCGAAGGCCAGAGGACTAGTTATGGAAATGGGTTGGGTGCCCAGGCATGGCTATGGAGCTTGGAGCTCTTATCTTTTTTCATGCGCACAACTATGGAGCTTGGAGTTTGGAGCATGGAGATGGAGCTTGACCTAGTGTCTTAAATCATGGAGCCATTGAAGGATTCGAGGAAGAGGACTACAATGATCAAATTCAATAGTAAGCTCATTATATCCTTGTGTGAGAGCATGCATGGCTATGTGAGATGTAGCCATTACCACTCCCTTGAAACGCTTGACTTAATAAGTGGTCTGTAAGGTCTTGGTGGTTGCTAGTAATAGGGTGACATTTTGATTCTATTGTCAGCATAAGTGGATTCAAGCTTGAGTGCTTGTGCGCTCAAAATCAAGCTATAGAGAAGGAGTTCATCCCTAAAACAATGCTTAGTGTAGGTAGGAAGTGAGGGGGTTAGAATATATATGATCTCCTTTTCCAGATAGTTTAAGTTTTTTGGAAGATTTAGAAACGTTAGTTAGATTAGCAGTATGGTGTCTTTCATTAGTAGGATGCTTTAAGGTTGATGAAAAAAGAAAAAAGAAAGAAAAGATAAGTCTCTATAACAATAAGGAAAATAGAGTAAGGGAAGAAAGAGAGAGCATTAAAAGAAGAGAAAGGGGGGGGAAGAGCTCATTTTAGCATGTGAGAGATAGAGATAGCAGTAGGAGGTCAAGAGAGAGTAGCAGGTCAAAAGAGCAATAGCAATAGAAATCCTTCATATCATCACTTTCGGTGATTCCAAGTATGCTTAGAACTGTCCTTGCTAGTTCAAGAATAAAAACATGATCATCGTTGGGTGCACTTGTGATATATTAAGTCATTTATCATCTTTTTCATCGTTTGGTGTGTTTTTTCGCCAGTTGGATGGCACCCCAGGGATGGCCAAGATGGTGCCCCTCAAATGCCAAAATTGCTTTTGTCCTCTCAGGCAACCCTTGCCTCAAACTCACATGGTTCCACTTGGATGACTGAGTTGGTCCACTCAGACACCTAAAAGTCCCCTCGGACAACTCTCACTTGCACATATCCTCTGGAACTCAGACAAGTATCCCTATCCAGGTTGGACCTTGCCACTTGGATAGTCCAAATCGACCACTTGGATGGTCGAGTCTAGGACTTGGATGGACAAAAAACTGCAACTCAGACATCCAAATTTGCAGACATTCTGAACCAGAACACATATTTAGGGATCATCTAAACCCCCCAAACATATCAAAGCCTATGAGCTAATTACTGGGTGATCCTAGCTAGATCCCAGACTTGCAAGTGTGACCATAGAGTTGACCAACACCGAAATTTACCCTGACAAGCCCAAGAATTGACCAAATCAGCTAGTTACTTCAAGTTTACTTCCCAATAGAGACACTGTTTGGTTGCCTGAGCGGACCACCCATCAGGACTAAAATCGATTGCCACGTGTGATCACGACTCACGTAAAAGAGCTGCAACTATATGGAATTGATTGGCAAGGTTTGTGTGTATGTGTGCATGATCTCATTAAAGGTTGCACATTGCATTGTAGGTACTTAGGTGCATGAGAAAAGCTGAAAGCCTAATTGTGCACAACACACGTTGCATTGCACCATCCAAGTGTGTAAGTGTAAACTTGCGAAGTGATTTAATTAATAGTGAGGAACACACTAGAGGGGAATGAAGCTAAGAAACAGATCCACTAGTAAGACTTGCAAAACCCCTAGGACCATAGAAACAAACCAAGAAACCCAACGCTGGGAAGTGAATAGCCTCAAACCACCTAATAACTAAGTGAAGAAAGGAACGAACCACAATTAGAGATGCGTTCTCAGCTAACCTACTCACTCTCATTGACACCTTAGTGGCTCAAGAGACCGACAAACATGTGCAACCAAGACCTTGACATAGGAGATTTTCCAATTGACATATAACAACTCATATCGCAATATGATTGTCAAATAAAAATAGCACACCATAGGAGATCCACAAATGAAATCATAGCTCATCCCGAGGAGGAGGGGAGGCTAGAGGTTAGGAAGAGTTTCCCTGTAACATAGCTAGCTACAACTAGGAGCAATGTGCTCAAAGGCTATGCCAAGAGATAGAGCTCAATGAGGTCCACAAGTCCTAGCTATCATAAGAAAAAATAGAGCAGAAATAGAGCATTAGAAGTAGATCTTACATTGAGTGAGTTTCAAAGTATGACGCTCCACCAAGTGACTCGGAAGGCCTATGTCCATATACTGCACAATGGACAAGATCTAGAGGAGCATGCCTCATACGATTGCCATAAGCCAAGGGGGCTCTGCAAGGACCAAGAGTACAATCAAGGCAAGCATCAAGATCTGTAAGTGACATAGGAGGCAACAATGAGTCTAAACGAGACAAGATCTTCATCTCTCTGTGGTGCATATGGCCTAAGCGATAATGCCATAACAATGCATGTGGTATCCGGATAACTGCAACCATAGAATATCTCACATGAGAGACATGCACTAGGTAATGAGAACCAACTCTAGAACCTCTGGCCAAACCAAGCAACCATGACATATCTTCCATGACCTATCTTGAAGAGAAATAGTATATCCTGCATTATGCAACTGACTAACAGAAATCAAGCTCTTACTGAGCATGGGAACATGTAAAACATCCTTGAGTATAAGAGAAATCCCATTAGGCAAAGCTAGGTGCATATCCCATGTACCAACAATAGCATAAGATTGCTCAAGGCCCAAATCAATACATCCATCAACCTCCGTGTAAGAAGAGAACCATGGTCTATGAGGGGTAACATGACAAGATGCCATAGAGTCCAAAAGCCAATCGAACACATAGGCCTGATCACTGAGCAAGTAAGCTGTAGGGAAACAAGATGACAGGAGTACATACTCAACTGCATCATCATGGGTAACTGCATGTACCTTACCACTAGTAAGAGTGGTAACACCTGCTACATCTGCTGTATCTCTGACTCTCTGCTCATGTTGAGTCCGTTTCTATCTCTGCTGCACTCTAATCCATCTAAAGCATTTTCTTTGAATATGCCCAAGCTTCCCACAATGGAAGCAAACAACATTTGAAGTAGAAGAACCTATAGAAGATGACAAAGAATCCAAGTCATCATGAATAGGGCTATCCATAGCATCCACAGAGCTCAAGCAGTCAAGGGCTATTCCAATAGAGGGAACCTACTCATAAAGACAATAATTTGCAAGTACATCAGTGGTAGAAGCATGCTGCAAAGGCTCATGAAACCTCAACAGACGGGAGGACATAAAGGCGTCAACCAAGGATGCAAAAGCTCCCACATGAAGAAGAGTCATAGCCAACTGCATGACATAACCAACCACATCATGGTAAAGCATAAGACATTTGTCATAAGAGCATATGGTATTCAGCCATGAAATCAACCCATAACCATAATGGCAAACATGACTCTGCAATACATCAGACCACATAGTAGCATCCAAGTCAATGCAAGACCGGTAAGTGGTATAAGATTGTGCAATGGTCAAGCTCCAGGAGAAAACCAAGTATTTGTACAACAACATCCAAATAAGTGGCTCTGTAAAGTACATGACAGTAGACAAAGTGCATAGCCGGGTAAGCATCAAGAGCAACTGCTCTCTGACATGCATGGGAAAAAGCAATCCAACTAGTATAGAAGCTAAGCAACACAGAAGCAACAAAGCCATAAATGCTAAACCCAAGCATTGTCAAGAAGTCTAGTGATCAAGGAGTAACCTGCAAAGAACCAAGTGCCAATGAGCATGAAATCTCAATAACCAACTGCCAAGACAATGGAACAAGCACTGCTCAAAACATGTATCTGCATCCAAGTAAAATCCAAGATCCATAATTGGGGTATTAAGGGATAGCATCCAAGCTGCATAAGTGATAAGCCAACCAAATGCAAATTGCTCCACAAAACAGTGAACCAAGAATTGAGCTCTGCTCTTTGCTCAAGAAGCATCCGGGAGCATAAACATCAAAGTGGCATCATCCAAATACATTAGCATATCATCTCGAGTAGTCAGGAGCACCCGTAGACCATAGGCATAGCCAAACTGGAGGTAAAATAACCTGTCAACCAAGGTAGTATAAATCCCAACCAATACTAAAGTGTCCGCATCCAAATCAAGGCTCAATAGCTCTCAAATAGCATATCCGAGCATAAACCATGATGACCAAGCATCAATACATTCAACAAGACACCCGAATGTCAACAAAGAGCATTATGCATAAGCTGTCCCTGATAAAACCTTGCTGCCTAAACAATGTACAACAGTAAATCCCTACCTAAATCGAGCTATGGAAGCTCAAACCGAGTCCCAAAGCATCTCAAAACATTGGGCAAACATCCCCAAAGCAAATGGGCATCAAATGCCAAGCCTCGGGAGTATCATATAAGCTAAGAGCATGACATTTTCTTGCTATAAATCAACTTAGATCTTGCCTAAATTGGGTTCTAGATGCCCGAGATACGAGAAAAAAGGGGATTTTTGAGCCAGATTTTGAAACATGCACAAAAAAACGCGAGCTATTATTGTGGGGCCTGTTGGTTATGTTGAGAATAAGGGGTTGTACAAGGTGCCCAATGAAGCCAAGGAACACCTGCAAAGAGCCTATGAGGGCCCCAAAGAGGCCGGAGATGAAATCTTACCTCGGGGGAAAGAAGCATGGCTGGCATTGAAGCTCCAAGCTCTAGGTCTTCAATTCGGGCTGAAGTAATGCCGGGACAAGCTGCACTATCAAGCTCTGATCCAAAGCTTTGATACCAATTGAAAGGGATGCAATGGCAGTGGAGAAGGAGAAGAGGAAGATGTAGGAGAGAAGAGCACACATAATGTAGGTGATGTCCAACTGAACTAATAGCCTTATTGCACTATCATATTATATACGAATAAAGAATTGGCAGTCACAGTGTACATGGGCAGGCCCAGAGGCCTTTCACCCCAAGAAGATAGAGGTCTAGGAGGGGGCTTGAACCAAAAGCCACTAGCATGTTGTACTTGTGGACATCTAGGGCACATTTCATCTCACTGCCCTGAAAAAGAGCAAGAAAACAAGGACAAGGCTGACTTGAGATGTCTAAAGTGTGGCATTATATATTTGTATGTTGATTTTCCTAGAGGAAAACCCTCCACTAGTACGACAATTGTGTCATTAGTACCACTTGGATTCTTTAGTGTTAAAACACCTAATGATGAAGCCACACCAATCCCACCAAATGTCATGACTCGAGCTAAAGTGAAGTGTATTGGTATCTCATTACCTAGACCTAGCAACTTAGATGAAACATCTAATGGAAAGAAGAGTTGGAGGAGAAGGAAGAGGGTGAATGTCAAGATAATACTCAAAACTGATAGTGCCACCACACTAACCAAAGGGAAATATGTTATAGGTATGGAGGTAGAAGTATCTGCTTCTGAGATAGTGGAAAAGGAAAGTGCCAAGGTTGGAGAATACCCTAGCCAAAAACACTAATTATTAGTTGTGGACAAAGTTAAAGAGTGGGTGAAAGAAGCTCAAGCACACATACAGGATGCAAAGCCTTTCATGGAGGATGAGATTAATGAGCTCTATAGTGTGAGTCCACCAATCTCCCCTATACACTTGCGATCAAGAGGCACATTAACACCCCATGTAGCACCATACAAGAAAAATCTAGATCGCATGGATAGATTAACTGCCCAAGAGCATTGGTAGAAAGGCCTTGAGTTAGAGGAAAAAGAAAAGGTTGGCAATTTGCTCACGACATTGATATCAAATCCTATAACCTTGTTTAGGAGAATTGCTTAGGCACAACCCCATGCTATGGCAAGTGTTGGAGCAATGGTTAGAAAGACCTAATAGACATAGAGCAACCAACTTTCCGACCATGATATAGAGACACATATATCAAGCTTAACCTTGAACCCATTGTCTAAATCTCTACAAGTGAATGCCTTTTGGAAGGGCACATAAATGCATGCAGTCTTACTTGTGGTTGCATTAGGTGATGCCACATGGAAAGGAATTGTGGGCATAGGAGTAGGAGTTAGTGTGGTTAGCCATGTAGTTCTACAATCTTGGGAAAATCGTCTAGTGAAAATTGCACAGTTTGATGCTACACTAGTGAATGGAATGAAAGGTAGACCATTTGGAGTGCTAAAAGATTGGCCTCTAAAGATAGTAGGAATCCAATTTTTGGTTAACTTCATAGCCATAAAGGAGGTGGACTATGATACTCTATTAGGTAGGTAGGCCATGGATGAGAAATGCTCAAGTGATAGAGGGATTGAGATAATGGCCCGATATTCTTGGGCAATAGAATAGAAGATCAAGTAGTTATGGACACTTGGAAAACCTCATCAATTGATCTTGATGCTATCTCTGTAATACTAAAGGGTGACTCACAAGGAAGGCATGAATATGGACCCTTAACTAAGTATATTCCTTGCCATGATAATGAGCATGATCAGATGCATGTATTGGCAAATTGACTTGCCATTCTCAGATGATGAGGATGATAATAACCAAAGTTGTAGAAGCAGCTAGTAAACCCAATGGATCCACAACTTTTGAGTTACCCAAGAATGATTCTACATCATTAGTACCTCTTTGCATGATGGATAGGAGTTCCATCAGCCAACCATCATATATCACCTACCATGTACAAACTAATAAACTTGAACTCCATAGAGTTCTTGAGTACCTGATAAGAGAGCTAGCTAGTAACCTAGTTGCAAACTTGAAACCTCTTAAGAATATCATAGAGAATTTGGAGTGGCAATGGACTAAGTTGCATAAACTAAATCTATTGATCAATTGGACCCTCCTTGTGGATGAGAAAAGTCCTACGAATGGGACAATGAGAATGATGAATAATTTGAGCATGAGGATTTGGATGATGAGTATGAAGACTGCTATTCCAATGGTGAGAAAAATGAGGAAGAAGTTGAGACCATAGTACTGACACAGATGGACAAGTGATTGAGCAGATAAGAGCAACCTCTAAACCCTAAGAGGCTAGTGCTTTTAGACTGGAAAGAGGAGTCATCAAGGTAAATTGTGATCATATATAGTTAGAATACTTAGACATAGTGGACTATGAGTGAGCTGGATTAGTTCAATTAGGCACCACATCACCACTTAGAGTGGAATTAGTCTCAGAGCTATGACCACTAGGGGAAACTCCTTTCACTAAAGGTTGTGAGTTCAACTCTTAGTTAGAAGTCAGCTCTGAGAGTGATCCATAAATCCCATGACCACCTAAGACCAAACACACCAAAGGGGACCTCCTAGTCCATCTGAGGTGCAAGAGGCTCACGGAAGAGAGAAGGAAAGAGTCCACATTCTTAAAAGCTAAACAAAAAAAGAAACCTCATGACTTATCCAAACGCTTCACTAAGTATAAGAAGAGAGACGGCACAGTGGTGTTAGATAGTAGGAGCCAAATGAGCGGGACGTGTTAGTGAATCCATTGAAGGACCTGCTGAAGTAAGGAAGTTAACTCGACAAGAGAAGGGGACAAACCTCAACTTGTGTATATAGCCAAGGATTTAACTGAGCAAGAGGAGGCCAATCTAAAAGGAATTGATCCGAGTATTGTGACTCATAGCATTCCTATGATCCCGAATGCAACACTAGTCAAACAAAGACCATATGCAATGAATCCAAAGCATGCTTATGCTACGAAGAAGAAAATATACAAGCTATTGAATGTTGGATTTATTTATGAGATTGAGCACATGAACTAGGTATCACCCATAATAATTATCTTGAAGAAGAATGGGAAGATTTGAGTGTGTGTGAATTACAAAAAGGTCAATGCAGTGATGAAGAGAGACAATTATCCATTATCAGACACTAAGTACATGCTTGAGAGAGTGGTAAGGAAGGAAGCCTACACTTTCTTAGATGGCTTCTCTAGCTATAAGCAAGTACAAGCGCACCCAGATGACATGCATAAAGTGACATTCGCAATAGAATGGGGTGTGTTTGCCCACATAATCATGCCATTTGGACTTACTAATATGCATGCTACCTTTCAACACCTTATGTGTGTTATTTTCAAAGACATGCTTAGAAAGTGGCTCGAAGTATTTGTTGATGATTTGTGTGTCCATTCTAGTTGGAAGGAGCACCTAGAGAGACTCCAAAAATAGTCTTTGAATGTTGTAAACAATATGGTCTCTCATTGAACCCCTTAAAATGCCATTTCTAGGTAAATCATGGATGTACCCTAGGACACATGGTCTCGAAAAATGGCATTACTATCAACTTTTCCAAAGTTAGAGTGATTGTTGATTTACCACCAACTAATTACAAGGCAGTTCAGTGCTTTCTCAATTTGTGTTGAATTACAAGGGATACTATCGACGGTTTGTATTGAATTATGCACTCATTGCACAACCACTTTATAAGCTACTGATTGTATTTGAGTGGATTGAGGAGTGCTAATGCATGGATGAAAACGTTAAAAAGTCTCTGATGATGACTATGAGCCCTAGATTGGTCTATTACTTTCCATGTGCACATTGATATATCAAAGTTTGTTGTGGGAGCGGTTTTGTGCCAACCTAGAGAGTATAACTTGGATTACTCAGTGAGCATTGCAAATAGACAACTCACTGACACGGAAATGAATTCTCCAGAGGGAAGGGCTAGCTATGGTATTTGTTGTTAAGAAATTTCGGCATTACCTTCTAGGTACACAATTTACTTTGTTTGTTGATCTCATTAAGCATTACTTTATCTTGTGAAAAAACTCTATGCAACAGGATGCATTGCTCAATGGTTATTTTTCTATTGGAATTTGATTTCTCTATAGTGGTATACAAGGGGGAACAACATTACATGGCATACCATATATCTCACATAACTATAGGATAAGTAGCTGGACAAGGCATTGTAGATGACCTACCTAACACATATATGTTTAGAATGTCGAGTGAAAGAGATTTGTTTAGAGCAGACCTTACACCTTATTGGTGTAAACAACATGGTCCACATCCTAGAACATGGATTACCTGAATGCCCAATTGAGAAGGCTAGGCTAAAACGTCTCATTCTAAAGATTCAACCCTATCAACTAATTACTGGCCAACTTTATCGATTAGGATGGGATGGACTATTGAGAAGATGTGTCTGTGAGCATGAGATGCATCATGTGCTTGTAGATGCTCATGGTGAAATTGATGGAGGACACTTCAATGGAGACACTATAGCACATAAGATGCTCCAGTCTCAATTGTAGTGGTCTACACTATTTCATGATGTAACTAAGTTTGTGAAGCACTGTGATGAGTGCCAACAAACCAAAGTACCTATTCATAAGGATAAGATGGAGTTGACCCTAGTGATAGTACACCAACCATTTGAAAAATGGGGGATTGATTTCATTGGTCCAATCAACCTTGTAGCACAATACTCACAAGTGAGGTACATAATTGTAGCCACAAACTATCTCACCAAGTGGGCTGAAGCTCAAGCAACTCAAAAAAATGACACTACGATCTTTGCCAAATTTCTTTGGGAGCAAGTGATCTCACAATTTGGATATCCCATAGAATTAGTAAATGATCAAAGCACAC
The DNA here is from genome assembly GCF_053477565.2 of Lygodium microphyllum. NCBI lineage: Eukaryota > Viridiplantae > Streptophyta > Polypodiopsida > Schizaeales > Lygodiaceae > Lygodium > Lygodium microphyllum. The sequence goes on from NC_141137.1 coordinate 22,826,953, forward strand.
ACTTTATCAGATTTCCCACTTGTTTGTTATCCATCTTCTCGATAATCCATAAAAAATTCTCATAGTATTACCCTCAAGCCAACGATAAAGCTGAAGCCACAAATAAAATCTTAGTAACTGAAGCTGACCTATGGAACTGAAGCAATTTTACCAGTTTAGTTTTTCGTTCCAAGCTTGAGAATAGCAATCCAAGAGCGATGGAATGGCAAGGAAGCATGGAAAAATCACCTAATAGAACTAGATTGTCTATTTGAAACTTAGCTCATTGCAATCCATGCCCTAATTTGTGAGAAGGCATGATGCAAGAGTTGGTTTGACAAGCATGTCAAACAATGCAACTTTAAACAAGGAGACCTAGTCTTGTTATACTCTATAAAGTGTCACAAATAAAAGATGAAGTTCAGGGGGTTGAAACCTTTCAAAGTTTGTACCATTAATAGAATAGGCAATGTGGAGCTTGAAACCTTAGAAGAAGAGGGTATAGACTTTTTCAATGGCATTTGCATCTAGAAGTGCTACCCTCCATCACACCCACTACATGAGCCTCCAATGATAACACCACCATGAATGTTAGAGCGACAACTATTACATGCATAGAGGATGAGGATGGAGAAACAATAGCACCAGCCTACTTGTGCACAATGGTCACTACCCAAAAGGCACACATATTTGATGCATTAATCGATGAGGGAGTTGACAACAATATCCTCACATATGATTATTGGACTCTCATTGGTTAGCCCCAAGTGCAATCGACTAATACCAAACTCAGCCCATTTGGGGGCAATCCTATCCACTACTAGAAAAGTGCAAGCTAATGGTTTCTATTGAGAGACTAAGAGCCTCCCAATCATCTTTTATGCACTGCCTAATAAAAAAGATATTAGTAAGGAATCACTTTTGGGTTGCGCTTTCAAGAAATAGACTCATTGTAACATTGACTATGACTCTCAGTGCATCCACCTTGCCATAGGCAATGTTAGGATAGTCACGGCTTTTAGCAAGGGTATTGCGGCTTTGCTAGAGTCCACAATGCCACTAGTAGTTAAACCCAATGTTAAACCTAAGGACGGGGATAGAAAACCTGCACAAACACCCAATGTGAAATACTCACAATACTTAGAAACCCTAACCAAAGCTACAATCCAAATAACCAAGTGGGTTCCCAAGCATAAATCATAGCCTACCAAGGCACATTTGCAAGATCTCATAGCTCTCGTGTCCCATACACTAGACCTAAAATAAAAAGTTGGCATTACATGAATTGGTAAAGAACCAAACCACAATGGGTGCCAAAAGCCCTATTGCATGCTTAAGGCTTCTATGATGGCAACATCTTGGTGTGGTTGCTTGAATCCACAAATGGCACACTTGCCCATCCACCGTAACCTCCCAATCAACACACACATACTCATAAGGTAGCAGGAGCTAAAAACTAGAGTGAGCAAAAAGATGCTCAACCCATGAATACTCAATGGGTCTATTGTCTAAAAGTCAGATCCACTACTACTAATAGGCCTTGTCCTAATACCTCAAGTGCACCACCCACTACAAAAATAGAGAACCACACATCCCCTGAACCACAAGCTCAATCATCACAGGTGACAAATAACAAACACTCCAATGACCACCTCATAACGGAGGCAGCCATAGTTAAGCAATCCGATCGAGTCAAACCCCAACCACCCATAGGCCAATGCTGATCCATTCATGAATTGACATCCAATATGGCCATAAACATGGGAGATAACTTAGTGACCCATATTAGATGATTGGACTCAACCTTCATGCTGTTTGCTAGAAGCTATGAATGCTTGGACCTAGACATGCTTGACGAACAAATAGCAAATGACATATGCTCTTTGCCTTGTTCTTGGGAGAAATTTGAATTCATATTCACAAAAACTCCCACGATTGCATAAGAGTTGATTGCCACTAAAATCTCCTGAGAGCAAGCCTTAAATTAGAGGCTAATCATGTCCTTCAAGAGAAGCAGAGTTCCAATGTCACCCAATGAACTTGATAAGTTGAAAAAGCTAATTAAATCCGAATCCAAATTCCCATAGAAATGGTACACTCTCCACATCCAATGGGAACAAAAGGGTTATCAAATCATGACTAATGCAGAGCAAAGATGCACCATCAAGACTTTCGAATATGACTCCACTTATGTGGTCCCAACTTCATTTAGAGTACTAGCCATGACACAAAAGAGACCATTAGAAGACAATGTCATGTTGCATCCATACTTAGATAGGATCCTAATACAAGAAGAACTTCATGTTTCTAGTAGGATGAACTCATGCGATCTCTGGACCGATGTATTGACCTATGCCACACATGTGGGAATTTTCTTATAAGACATGGACTACCATATTACATTGGAGTATAATCCAAACATCTATGATTGGCTCTTGAAACACTAGAGTTTACCAAGAGCATACTAAATACCCTTACCCCTTCATTCTCCAATCCTAGGAAGGATTCTCATTGTTCCAAGAGGGGAGGAAGTAAGGTGAAAGTTGAATATGAATCAAAATATGATTGAACTCCAAAGAGAAGGATGAATTGAATCATATAAGTGAAAAATTATTCAGGGAGTTCTTGCATGGAATGTATGGATTGATTGATATGAAAAATTCTAAGTAGAGACTTGTAGAGTGCTAAAAAAGAGTCAAGAAAACTTGAAGAGGAAAGTAAAAAGAAACAAGAGGAGGAAGAAGAAAGGTTAAGATGAGAAAAGAAGGATTAGGTGGCCATTTCCATCAAAAGTTAGTCATGGATACCACAACCACCTCAACACAAGGAGCCATAAAAGTAGTAGTCAATGAAAGTAACATGATGGCACGGATGCAACACCTATTAGGCAAAGCGCATGAGTTTGCACCAACATCATCAGAAGGGGCCCCAACAATAGGAGCCAAGAGACCAGTAGCAATAGCTAATGTAGAATCTTGCTAAGGTCCTAAGGTGCCATGCCTTGAGGTATCAACCACTTCAATACCATCGCTAGTGCTGATGCTAGTTGGCTGTTAGGAGACCCATCTGATTTTAGGAACCTGAAAATTCAGGTCGATCCTAGTGGGTTCATTGGCTGAAACACCTTCGTTGCTATGTAGACTGAGTGGGGTCTAAGTGACAAACCATGTGATGTTCCAAGGGAGCACTGGGCGGTGTCATTTGGAAAACCTACTGATGGGCTACAAAAAGGTATGTCTTGGAATGATCCAGGCAGACACCTCACAACATGGAAATAGATAGAGCCTCCATTAATTTGAACCATGTGGTATCAATAATTCAATTAGGCCTCGAGGGGAAAAGCAAAACATTATCACTCATTAGCTTCAAACCATGAAAATCTTAAACTAAGGTTGTGGAAATAAAATTTTAGCATAACAACATGTTGTCATCTATCCTCACTCTCTTTACAAAGATAAGTTTTCCTTTTTGTAGCATTTGTTGGAACGTTTAGGGTTCCTTACCTTGGTGCCTTATCTGGTATAGTCTTTTCCCTAGGTTGTTGTATATACCTTGTAGTTACTCCTTGGCAATGGCTTAATGTCAATGGTGCCTTTCTATTTGTGGGTTTGAAAGGGAAAAATATAAGGCTAATGGCACCTTAGAAAATTGCAAAGTCATATTAGTTGCACAAGGTTTTTCATAGATTGAAGAGTTTTATTTTCAATAAACTTTTGCTCCAATTGCAAGAATGACCATGATTTTCATAACACTAGTAGTGTCCACTCAAAAGTAATGACCAATGTACCAAACTTATGTCAAATTAGCATTCTTTAATGTGACTTCAAGGAGGAGATGTACATGGCTAACACTAGGATTTGAGGTGTCCCATTTTGAAAATAAAGGTTATAAATTGAAGAAGGTAGAGTATAGGTTGAAATCAATCCCTAGAGTGTGATATTCACAAATAAATAAGTTCTTTTAAGACATAGATCTCAAGAGACAAGCCTTAGGTGCTAATTTGTATGCTTATAAGGAAGTTCTAATGAAGCTCCTATATGTGGATGATATCCTTATTATAGGTGACTATAAAGACATGATCCATTAGGTCAAAATGGATTTGACCATTGAGTTCAAAAAGATCGAATTAGCCCTAATGCACTATTGTTTGGGGATTGAGTTATGGCAAGAGCTAGGGAGGATCTTCATGTCCTCGCAAAATATGCAAGGTAGATCTTAAAAGCATTTGATATGTCCAATTACAGGGAGACTTTAAGATCAATGTGAAGTTGTCCATGCAGTATACTTCACCATTGCTAATAGACCTTGGGAGGTAATGAAAGTTAACCTAAAAGTCTCATCTATGTATGTAATGCCATACCAAATATCAAGTTTTTTTGGAAAGTTGGATGTAGTGTGCATGTACTTAAAATAAACTCTTGATATTGTCATCACTTATGGTTTAGGAAAGCCTTTGGTTGGGTAGTGTGACTTCGACAAGAAGAAGAATTTGATTCTAGAGGATAATTTTCTGCCTATTGTCTCTCAGTCAACTTACTTTGTTGCAAGTAGAGTAGTGTGGCTAAGAAGGATTCTATGGTACATGGGGTGTATAAGAAGAAGATTAAATTATGCTAACATGCAACAACTACAGTTGCATAACAATTATGAATAAAGTAGTGTTTCATAAATGCACCAATTGTATAGGCTGGCCTACTATCTAACAGAGAAGAGTGAATATCTTCAATGGACACTCAAAGGATCTACTTTGAGTTTATCTTCAAAGGCATGGCATTAGAGTAAGGGAGTAGTTGACTGTGGTGGATATTGAGGGTGAGTGTTAGACACATCAATGCCTATCGTCATGAGGTGCTACCAATGATCCATGGCACTCAAAGTTCTAAGACCCTAGTTATGAGGAGAGGTCATGGGAAATCTTGGATATTGGTTAGGTCTTAACTTTTATGTTAGACTTCTATGTTAGATGAGGTCTATTTGACTAGATGGTAAAAATGTGACCTATGAAGTTCTAGCTACAAGTTAGGTAAAGCAACTAAACTAGTAGTAACTCAAAGCCCATTGCATCCAATTGCTAGGATCTCAATAATGGGTCATATGAGACATTTTAAAAATATTTTCAAAGGTAAATTCCTAGAATGCACCTAGTGAGAATATTCGATAATTTTCCTATAGAGAATATTCTAGAACACTCCTAAAGGTAACATTCTAAAACATTTCTAAAAAGTGGGTTTCTAGAAAGTTATTAGGGTCAATGTTCAATAATATTTTTGAAATGTACTAGAGCTTTCCCATAGTGAATTTTTAAGAATATTTTGAAAATATTATTAGAATACTCCCTACCCATGACGCTGATAAAAATATTTACTATCAGAGTTTATCCAGCAAAGCTTTAAACTCTTCACCTAGAATATTAGATTGCCACCTTAGCTTCATATGTGGTTAGAAATATCATTTGCACCACTTTTTCTTAAAAGAAAAAAATCTCAATTCTTTAATTTGCTATAAACTGTCTATCATCACCTTCGATTTTCTTGAGCACGCCTAGTAAGGATCATTTTGAATTCTTCATGCCTTTTCTTATATATTGGGATGGACTTCTAATGTGATGGTAAGGAAGGGTATGCAAGACACGTATAGAACATATTGTTCCTAGAGTACTTTTCCAAACTTAAGTTTTCTACCTCCTACCTACTAGGCTACATAGGAGATTTGGTGTTCATCTTTTTTAACAAGTGATGAATCTACTAGTAAGATGGTCAACTATAACAAAACCACATATGTAGAGCAAGATGTGAATTCTCGCGATTTTCCATGCCAATTAACATTGCAATTTTATCTTTTGGGACTCTTTAAATGTTGTTAAATGCTCTCTCGCATAAAAGATTATGGGAGAACTTAGATCCTCCATACTTGTTTACATTAATAGGTCCTTGGTAGTGTGCTAGTAGCTAATCTACCACTTCAGAGTATGTAGCACCTTGAAGGGAGCTCCCTCACTCAACCCCCAAGACCTACAGACCGCTTCTTGGTCAAGCATTTCAAGCCGAGCGGCCATAGCTACCTCTCACATAGCCGACATGCTCTCCCTACCTATGGGGTGTAGTGAGCTTACCTTGATGCCCAATCGAGTATCCTCCTCTCCCGTACACACCGGTAGCTCCACGATCCTCGATGCAAACTCAAGCAACCTCAATCCCTCTCTGTCAAGCTCCATCCTCCATAGTCACGCGAGAGAAGAGAAGAGAAGAAGATGAAGAGAGGAGATGGGGAGCTTCTTCTCCTCGATCCCTCACTCTCATACACTCACTCCCTCACTCAAGCATACACCGTCCTTCCTACCACCTGTCTACCTTTACAATTTGCATGGGTGAGAGCCTGGTACTCTTTTACAAAATAAATCATGGCGCATCGTGTGCTCTTTTACAAAAAAACGCCTCTATCCTTGATTTAGGACTTCTTTGCGCTTTCTGTGTTTCCAAAATTTCCTTAATGAGTCATCATATTCTATTTCACTTTTGCCTTAGCCTTGTGTTTTGCTTTAGATTTTTTGAATTTTCCACCTTGTTCGTATGAGAGTTAACATTACCCCCTCCTAGATGAGTATTAGTCCCATGGCACTGATGCTGCGGAGTGGTTGGAAGGAGGGATGGGTGTAGCTAGATGGCTCTTTTGAGTTTGTATTCAAGCCTATGTGGGGGTTGGACTGGCCCTTGAAGTTGGGGTGGGTCCCTCTTTGATGCTAGCCTTGAAGGGATTTATCCTTTGAAATTGAATATCGTGTTAGACAAATCCGTACGCGGAAATAGACTAGTGGGCGGATCCATCTTTGAAATTGAAAATGGTGTTAGACGGATCCTTGCTTGGAGGATGGTGGGTGGACTGATTCATCTTTGAAATTTAAGATGGTGTTAGACGGATCCGCCTTTTGGACCTCCGTGACTGCCTTCTCCTGCGATGTTCCAAATGAGCTTCTTCATTCACTTTTTGACTGGGGTTGCCTTGATCACCTTTGCATTGCCTGCATGGGAATGTTGTCGCATAAGATGGCCCCTCTCTTAGGCAGGTGCTAGTTCAGAGACATTGCGGTTTTGAGCTGATGAAGGTTCGATGAGAAAAGGCGGACGTGTGAGTCGATGATGACGGGGTGTAGAGGAATTGGGCTTGGAAAGAAACGGATCACCCCATTAAGGTGGTGGAGGTCGAGAGCGCACTGCGTGGATGATGGGGTCTCTGAAGCTAGGGTTTGGAGCCTTTATTTGTACCTCAAATGAAAAGAAGATGCACTTCCTAGGGGTGTGCCATGTGGTGCATTGTGATCGTGCTAGTGGGATTGGGAGTTGGGTCGAATCTTGAGCATTGCCCCACACTTGAGGACCTAGTTCGTGCATGGTTGTAAGTGTAGTGTGTCACTTAGTGTAAGTGCAATGGGGAACGGGGGTAGGTATAAAAACCCTAGGTGCAGTGATTGTGGCACTCATGATACATCACGGGATCCAATTTCTCACTTTTTCTTTTTCTTTTTTAAAAAAAATTAGATGATTACAGCCGGCATTCTAATACAGGGGTGTGCCGAGGCTGTGTCTCGTTCTTCCTCCTCGACTGATTCGCAAGGTGGTCTTAGGGACTTAGTCAAAAAGGTGCAGCTTTGTAGGTATTCCTTGATACTAGCCTTTACATTAAGAGGTGTGATTGACAAGAAAGGATGATCACATCTCGTAAAATGGCTATCACTCATGTTCTCAAGGATCTTAATACAAAAAGAGGGAAGCATGGTTGCCCTCATCATGAGCCTTATCATAGCACAACTATTTATTCCTAGGTTAATGTCAAAAAAGAGTGGGGGAAGGTGGGCTTCCTCAGTTGTTGGCTTTTTCTTAAGTAAGAACCTAATGGTCCTAAGGTAATTACAAGTAGTTATGGAGGCTGGGTCCAAGCAGGAAGAGAAATCCTCAAGAAAGCAATTGATAGATGGGTGCAAGTCTCCTACTTTTAAAGGTCATGCATTCCTTGGGAGTTGGTGCATTGACATTGTAGATCTTTGGGAAGTCATATCTGCCATGCACCCCCTATCATAATCCACTCCATGTTGGCGAGGGTAGGGCATGTAGATAGGATCTTTCCTTTCTTCCGATAGCGTATCGCAAAAGGCCATCCATGCATCAAAATTGGTGTCCCAAATCCGCAGGTTTTCACCTCCATTGTGCAATTACAATGCTCTGCTCCTCGACCCATCAGTTTGCTAAAGTATTTTCCAAACGAATTATCCTTTCCACTACCTCCAAGTGTAAGACTCGGTCCAAGGCTCGTGGATAGAGGAAGGAGAACTCAAAGGGTCGGGATTAGAGCTGTTGCTACTGCCAGATAGTCAGTTCCTGCAACCAATTGATGGAATGGTGATCCCCGTGTAGTGCCATGGGCTCGTCAGGAAGTTGCTATGGCCATGCTTGTGCTCTTTACTAGGCTTGCTCCATGAGTTCTTATCTTCTTCTTCTTGCAGCAATAATGTGCTTGGGAACCTGGGCACCCTCTGGCTCTTCTGGGGGTAGATCAAGCAAGGGCAGACTGGGCTCTTTGTGCTGTTGTTCTTCTTCCATTTCTTGGGTGAGTCTCTTTCAAAAATGGAATGAGAAATTGAAGACAAGGTATATGGCTAATTCAAAGAGGTGCTTTCATCAGCTTACAACCATTATTACAAGTAGACCAACAAATTTTGCAAAGTTTGATGTTGATGTTGTTGTGGTGATGTAGTGGGAATATGCCAACGGCTCTAATTATAGCTAGTGGCTAGGAGAACAACTTTCTTTAATAGTGCAAGTTTGCAAAAAATTATTAATCATCTTGACATGTTAGTTTTGATAGAGAGCAATTAGAGGCTACTTCAACTTCATGCACTCAGCCATATAATCATCACTTTATACTTTGGATTCTTTGGTTCTACTGAGGTATATCATGTTAGTTTTGGTCTACTTGATCTTTTTTGTGTACATTGTCTTTTAGGAACTATTACGCAACTACACAAGAGGATTGTGGGTATCCTAGAGAGGCTCTACCCATAGTTTCTCAATGTGTCTTGTTAAGGTGTGCAAAGCCTTTAATAAGGAATAATAGGCTTCTTTAAGTTAATCCACATTAGATGATTACATCTTTTGGGTTTGAGTCTTAACTATTCCAATCAACCACTGGGCTATGCCAGGTGCTAGGGCTTGAATTAGTACCTTAGGATTGTAAAGCCTTGCCTTTCATATGAAATTTACTATTACCATGTTCTGATATACCTTAGCCTTACTCTTCTTTACTCATTGGCTTGAGTATATGAAAAAAAACTTTACCTTTTAAGTGATGAGTTAGTTTGTGTGTTGTAGGATGCATAACATGCAGTTGAAAGATAGCATTCTTAATCATGCTTGTAATGAAAATGTGGGTATTATGTGATCTTCTATGCCCTAATTTACTATAGTGATTCTCTATTCTCTATTCATTATCATTATTCTCATTGTAACACACTCGGTTTTTTCTAGTCAAGCATATGCAAGTCGGCCCTATTTTTGCCCTTGGTCACTTATCTATGAGTTTATACATCTATTTTTTTAGCTCAAATTATTATAAACTTTATTTAACTAGCTTAAAATAAATTTTATGATTTACCTTTTATTTTTAATTAAATTTAATTATTCCAAATTCTACTAGATTTATTTTAATTTTTCTTAAATTTTAATGATTCATTATCAATTCCTTCTAATTATCTTTATTAAAAAAATTTCCCAAATTATGATTAAAAAATTTAGAGTTATAATGTTGGGGTTTTATTTTTTCTCGAATTCTATGTGCTCTTTTGGAATGTAGGGTTTTATTTTCGTGATTTCTTTATAATAATATTTAAATATTTTTTTAATGACACATCCTTATGGATGGTTATACCTCGTGGACGTCAATCACTAATGTCCTCTAGTAGGTTCATACGAAAGGTTGGCAATAGGGTACCTCTCATCATGAGTCTAGTCATAGCATAACTATCTATGCCCACATTTATATAAAAAGAGAGGGGTGGTAGTCGCTCTTCCTTTCTGCAATGGGATTTTGCTTAAGAAGGATTCTTAGGAGATGCAGACAATTACAAGTAGTGATAAATGTTGGATGTAGATATGAAGAAAACTCTTTGAGGAAGTGTGTAATAGATGGGTGAAGATCTTTTTTAGTGAAGGTCTTGCACTCGGGTCACGGCATTGACATTGTAAATTCATGGAAATCATACATTCCATGCACCTCCAAATCAAAATCTACTTCGTATATCCTTGGGTAGGGCATGTAGGTTAGATTATCCTTTTCATATGGAAATTCATTGTAAAAAGCCATCTCCATGCATTCGTATTGTCATCCCATATATTCATTCTCCACTTTGGATTGATTCATAGCCCTTAACTGCTCTAGGCTCATCTATCACTTTATCCTCCCAGTATATATGGCTGGTTCTCTTTTCCATAGTGTTGGTTACCTTTCCCTTTCTTCTAGCCACCTTTTTCCCAGCCACATTGAAAGCTTGATCACCTTTTCCACCAACATTGGTGATAGTACTTGATCAAGTGATCAAGGGTAGGAGAAGATAAATTCAATTGGGTTGCAACGACTTTCATATTGTCCCATAGGGTTAGTTCTCATACCCAGTTGACTAGCAAGCACTCTTCACATTGAAGGATAGGGATTTCAGGCTTGGCACTAAGCTTTTTTTGCAATAGCTCCACCAATTCCCTCCTTCTATGCCTCATTTCCACAATTCTCTCTAGGGTAGTGGGGTCTTTGTCATGTGCTTCTACTTATGACTCTAGTTGTGGGGGTGGACTTGGCACAGTAGGCTACTCTTCTTCATCATTCTCCTACTCAAAATCAAGCCCTTCTTCAAGAATTGGCGCTATAGGCTCCTTTCTAGGGGATTGTGCTTGCTATTGTTATTCCCCAAATCCCAGTAGGTCAAGCTCTTGCCTAGACAACCATGCCTTGATTATATGTTGCCTTTGCTCTTACATACTTAGGTTGCTGCTAGCCCTAGGTGCCTTTTCATGGAGACCATATCTTAATGCTCTTCTTGTGAGTTCTAATTTCCTTTTGAGCCCATCAATTGTTTCTTCTCCTTTTGCATGAGTGATATTCAACATAGTGTTTAAGAAAGCCTATTGCTGTTGTGCTAGCCTCCCCGTCTCTATTGCTTATGATTCTCCTTCAACCATTATGCTTTTGCTTTTTTTGATAGCGCCAAGCACTACTAAATCCTTGATTCTAGTATCGTTCCTTTCCACCCATCCTTCGGCTTTTTCTTTCATCTATTTGAGATTTTGGTTTTTCTCTCATGAGAGGATGGTTACTCTCCTTGTGAGTTCTAATTTCCTTTTGAGCCCATCAATTGTTTCTTCTCCTTTTTCTTGAGTGATATTCAATGTAGTGTTTAAGAGAGCCTATTGCTGATGTGCTAGCATCCCCATCTCTATTGCTTATAATTTTCCTTCGGTCATTATGCTTTTGCTTTCTAATAGCACCAGACACTCTACTAAATCCTTGAATCTAGTATCATTCCTTTCTACCCATCCTTTAGCTTTTTATTTCATCTGTTCAAAACTTTGGTTTTGCTCTCATGAGAGGATGGTTATTAGTTGCTCTTTCTCTTTCCATATCGTATGCATCTTCTCTTTGTCTTGTCCTTGGCATTCTACTTGCTCCTTTAGGCTGTTATGCTAATGGATTGCTACCCGGAGTTGATTATACAAATCAGCAATCTTCCTCAAAGCCTCTTCATCTCTTTGCATCTTTGTGTCTTGTAGCTCTTGTCTCAACTCATCCCTTTGCTATTTCAACTCTTTGTTTTCTAACTCTAGGCATTTGTTTTCTTTCGAGTTAAAAGCACATTATTACGCTAATGCCATGTGGCTTTCCCTTTCTTCCTCATATAGGTCCCGCAGATTCTCACCACCCTGTCTTGCCTTCAAGGCCTCTTTCAATGCCATCACTTCCATTGTGAATACCGTCATTTGCATTTTCTAATCAAAAGGCTACAAAAACATCATTTTCCACTTCTAGCTCAGCAAACACAGCTTTTCTCTTCTCATTCTTTCTATCACACTGACTCTAGAGATTTTTCATTAGCTCATCATACACCTCTGTGTTGTGCATTGCCGACAGTACTAAAGTGGCTGATACCTCGAGGCATGGCATCTTAGGGCCTTGGCAAGATTTTGCATCAACTATTACTGCTGGTCTCTTGCCTCCTACCATTGGGGCCCCTTCTAATGATGTTGGTGCTAGCTCATGCACTTTGCCTAGTAGGCACTACATCCATGCCATCATGTTACCTTCATTGACTACTACTTCTGTGGCTCCTTGTGTTGAGGTGGTCGTGTTAGCCATGACTGATCTTTGGATGGAAAGCCTTTCCCGATGGTACGTTAAGGGTTGCTCTCAAGCTCCATGAACGACCTCCCTCGTGTCGTTATGGCAATCGCTTCTCACTCTTTCTCAACAACACGATAAGGCTTGTTCAAACTCCACAAATTTCCTCCCTCACATCGAAATGACAATCAGTTTGGAAGCTTTCCCCCCCAACTATGTGATAAGGGTTGCTTGGGCTTCAAAAACTACCTCCTTCGTGCTGTAATGACCATTCTCTTGGCAACTTTCCAAGTTTCTCATCCTGCTCCTCTTGCTTGTCAGACCACAAATCTCCAATGGCTAGGACTAAGAAGTTTGCAAGAATGGCCAATATTCAATAGCCACATCCACAAGGTTTTGATATTTCTTTAAAGCAGAATGTTGGCTAGGCTGTCCTAGATCTTTCCATAGTATCTTAAAAGGTCCCTACTAAAACTCTGGCTAGTTAAAGCCACGTCTTCAAATGATAGTAAAAGTTCTAGCTTCTCCTAGTCCTCAACCTTCAATCTCTCCTATTGTTCTTCACCAAAGGGACCATTCACCTCCTCCATATGCTCTTTTTACATGTAGAGGTGCTTTAGAGAAATTAGGAAATTCTAAAAAGCAACCAACCATTTTATCCCAAAGGCCACATTTATTAGAATGGTTAAGGATATCTCAAATAGATTGTCCAGGGTTGCCACAACTGATGGATTCTAGAAAAAGTTACAACTTTCAACTAGACTTTGTTTATATGAGGTTGTAAATGACTTACTCATCATTGATTTCATGAATGATGCTTACATTGCTACTACCCATGCACACAGGGTCACCTTGATGAATGACTTTAGTATGATGAGCAAGCTTAGGTATAGGTTTAACAAACTATTGAAGCCCTTGCCCACTACTAATTATAAATCCTTTGAGATCCTCAATGTTTCCCTAAATTTGAGAGAAGTGACAGAGACTATCATTGAATATGTTAGTCGCTTATATCCCACAAGAACTATAGCTCAGAGAGAGACTACCATGGAGGATAAAATCAAAGAGGAGATTGAAAGTGAGGATGCGATTTGCAAGAGAAAGATTGATTATTTTGGCTTAATTAACTATGAGAGGATGGGCAAAGTATTTGTCCAAATAGTTGTGAATGTTTCTCGAGATATAGATAAAGAGAATTACTTTAGCATATCTCCAAAAGACAAGTGTATGTTAGAGAATAAAGATATTCAACTATTAGATTCTATTGTTTATTGTTGTTTGAGGTGAGGTTTGTTGTTGGTTTTATTAACTTTTTCAAAGTTCATTGCACCTTCATTCTCTTATTTTGGGATTTGTTCCTATATAAGGCATACATTGCTTCTCTCAATAATGAAATTGCTAATAGCATATTTATTGTTTATCCACTTCTCTGTGTGGATCTTTTTTAAAATTTTGATTCAAATATTGCATGATTTTTTAACTTTTTAAATAGTGTGATACATACACATATATCTTTTTTTTGTATATTGAAAGATAAATCACTTATACATATTTACATTTGGTGATTTTTTTCATATTTGTTGCTAACTAATATTTTCTTTATGGGAGTCATTAAAGTTTGATCTACTTCGATATTCTTGCTCAAAAGGTCATCCTTATAAATTATATTTTAAAAAATCATGGCACGGTAAAAATGTATCATCAATAATCTTATCTTATTTTATAGATTTGTTGCTGCAGTCTTTATTGTCTCCCAACAAGTTTTCATTTCTAATGATGTTAAACTTGTTACTATCCACTTGGATATCTATTTTGAAGATATTACTAACTCTAAGAAATCTTTCAAATTTCTCCTTCAAGAGGTCCCACTGCAAAGTGATGTACATAGTTGCAATTGGGGAGTTATCTCGAATGTTGGTTGGACTATAGATTCAAATTTGTTGAACATAGAATAGGGTGAATCTAAGTCTTTTGTTGTCTACTTTTAAGTTAAAATTCTCTAGTGTTCTCAATTCAGTTTTGTTGTTGTGTGCTTTGTTTTTGTGTAAAGATTACCTTGACTCAATATTATGGTGGAAGACAAGCGTATTATTCTAGATATCCTTCCAGGAGTCATTACCTTTTGAATGTCTTCAAATATTTTGAGTTTGAATATCTTTATTGTTACTTCATCACAAGTTCTCCAATTGAAGGATGTAAGGCTTGGCAATGGTAAATCCTCAATATATCCATATACACCTTCTCTTGATGGAACCACATATTGTGTGTAATATACAAAAATCCTACCTTCATTAAAAAGCCTATAGTGTGATTAACATAGATAATGTCTGGAAATTCTTGATGTATTACACAGAACGTGCTACTAGGACTCTCCACGGGTTATCATTTAGAACTTATCAATGAAGGAAAGGTATCTAACACTAATAATCCATAGTTTACTTAGTGCTTTAATAAAAATATATATTAGTATTAAATATTCAATTCAAAACCAACTTACAATGGATTTGCTAATAAAAATATTCAAGGTAAGTACATCTCCTTCGCCATGTAAACATATTGTACCCAAGTAAACCATCCCTCAACTATGATTTTGAAACATGTGATATATCCCTTTCAATGATACTTAATATCCTCTCATTTTGTTTTTTTCACCCTATGAGAACCCTTGCAAAATAGCATGGTAATTGAATTGCTTATACTGAACATTTTAGGCTCCCATCTTTCATCTACACTTTTGTTAAAGATGGTGCAAGAGTTTATCAAATGAAAAGAACGCCTTGTGAAAGCTATGAAAAAAAGGGAATGTAGCTAATGTGTAAAGAAGAAAACTCAAAGATGAAAGGTCAATGAACTCAAAATGAATGTCAACAAGGATAATGAAAATACATTGGGCGCCAAGGAGAATATTCAAATGTGTTGTTAGATATGCTCAATGCCCCACCCTCACAAGGTGCCACCAATGATCCATGGTGCTCAAAGTTGTAAGGACCCCATTATGAGGAGAAGCCATATGTGAACCTAGACATTGGTTGAGTCCTGACTTATGTGTCAGATGAGATCTATGTGACCAGATGGCAAAAAGGTGACTGCTGTGGGTCTAATCTTTGGGTTAGACAGAGTAGTTAAGTTGGTAGCAACTCGAGGCACATTGCATCGAGTTGCGGGGTAAGAGAGTTATCAGGGGCCCTAGCCAATGGTAAAGAGAAAATTCCCTGGTCAAATAGTGGAAGTGCACATGGAAGGTCAACAGACACATGGACACATGGAAGGTCAACAGACACATGTGCATGTGGAATGTCAACAAACACATGTGCATATGGAAGGTCAATAGACACATGGGCACATAGAAGGTCAACAGACATATGTGCATATGGAAGGTCATCCATCATGACCCCCTTCACAAGCTATAAAAGCTACACCCCTTCACAGCCATCAATTATCCATCTTTCACCCAATCAGAGTTGTTTTAGCTAGTCTTAAGCTCTTCACCTATCTTCTATCTAGATCGCCATCTAAGCTTCACAGTGAAAGTGCATGGGTGGAAAGAGCCATCTTTGTATCAATTGTTTGGAGATAAGGAAATTTTGTTTTTCTCCTCTTATCTGTTGTGTACTCTCTATCTCTTTCTCAGATTCTATTCACTGTGCAGTGTAATTTTTACATGGTATCAGAGCCCAGGGGCCCTATGGATCGAAGAGTGTGCAAGAGGCAAAGGCTTCAACAGCAAATAGAAACGATGTCATCTTTCGGAAGCGGTTCTGGTGCATCAGGAAGTGGTGCTGCTGTAGCGGCTATTCAAACACTGAGGATTCGTCCACCAACCTTCAACAAAGGCAAGTTAGATGGTACAAACTACACCTTGTGGAAGTTCAAAATTACAACTATCCTTGATTCTTATGAGCTTTTGGAGACTGTGTTGGGGTTTGACACAAAACCACAGCCTACCCCTGACCCATCAAATTCTAGTGTGATGATTCCTCCGAATGCAAATCTTCTACGAGCTTGGAAACGAAGGAATGTAGATGCATTGTGTGCCTTAGTTACAAGCTATTCTGACAATGTTCTGACTTTGATTCAGTATACAATCAAAGCATCAGAGGCTTGGAATGTACTGAGGAGTTAGTATGAAACACGAAACCAAACAAGGATTCAAAACTTGGAGAATCAACTAGCAATAGAGAAGTTTGTTGAAGGAGAGGCGATTGAAGCATTCATCACTCGGATTAAGAATCTGCACGACCAGATGGTTGGCACTGGGATACAAAAGACTAGCAAAGAGCTAGCTTGGGGGTGTCTTTGAATTTGTCCACAAAAGTTTGATGGACTAGTAATTGCCCTTAATACTCAGGTGAGACCTCAAGCTTTGACTTTTGAGGAGTTAAAGAAGGCATTGTATGGGCTAAAACAAGCCCCCAGAGCATGGTACCAGCAGCAGATAGATAAGTTTTTTTTAAGCTTAAACTTCAAAAGATGTGCCTCAGATGCTAACTTGTATGTTTACAGGGATGGTAAAAAGTATGTAGTGATTGTTCTATATGTGGACGACCTTTTTATTATAGGTGACTATGAAGATATGATCAACCAAACTCGAAAGGCTTTGAGTTCTGAGTTTGAAATGACAGACTTAGGCTTGCTGCACTATTGTTTGGGGATTGAAGTCTGGCAAGAACCAGGAAGGATCTTCATCTCTCAGAAGAAGTATGCATGGGAGATCTTGAAGGCGTTTGGCATGACCAAGTGCAAGGATATAGCCACACCTATGGAGGTGAATGCAAAGTTATCCATTGAGGATACATCATCACTAATAGACATTGGGAGGTACAGGAGATTGGTCGGTAGTCTGATCTACTTGTGTAACACCAGATCAAATATTAGTTTTGCTGATGGTGTTTTGAGCAGGTTCTCAAACAAACCTCATGAGAGTCATTAGAAAGCTGGGATGCAGGTGCTCAGATACTTGAAGGAAGCTCTTGACTATGGTATCACATACAGTTTCAAAACTTCTCTTGTGGGGAATTGTGACTAAGATTGGGCAGGAGACAATGATTCCAAGAAGTCTGTTTCTGGTTATTGTTTCTCTTTAGGTTTAGGAACTTTCTCTTGGATTAGTAAGAAGCAGCCAACAGTGGCATTGTCTTCTACTGAAGTAGAGTACAAGGTAGCTTATTTTGCTACAAGTATGGTTGAGAAGGATCCTATGGCATATGGGAGTGTAGGATGAAGAACCAACTGTGCTGAGATGTGACAATCAGAGTTGTATCACCATTGGCAAAAATCCAGTGTTTCATGCACGCACCAAACATATAGAGATCCAGTATTACTATGTGCGTGATTTGATCGAGGATGGGATAGTGAAATTGGTCTACTGTCCAACAGAGGAGAATGGAGCGAATATCTTCACCAAAGCACTTACAAAGGATCTGCTTCAAGTTCATCTTCAGAGACTTGGCATTGGGCCGAGGATATAGTTCACCTACGGGTGGACATTGAGGGGGGGTGTTCGATATGCTTAATACCCCACCCTCATAAGGTGCCACCAATGATCCATGGTGCTCAAAGTTGTAAGGCCCCCATTATGAGGAGAAGCCATATGTGAGCTCGGACATTGGTTTGTCCTGACTTGTATGTCAGATGAGGTCTATGTGATCGGATGGCAAAAAGGTGACCATTATGGGTCTAATCTTTGGGCTAGACAGAGTAATTAAGTTGTTAGCAACTCGAGGCACATTGCATCAAGTTGTGGGGTAAGAGAGTTATCAGGGGCCCTAGCCAATGGTAAAGGGAATATTTCCTAGAATATTCATTGGCCAAGTAGTGGAGGTGCACATGGAAGGTCAGCGGACACATGGGCACATGGAAGTTCAATAGACACATGTGCATATGGAATGTCAACAAACACATGTGCATATGGAAGGTCAACAGACACATGGGCACATGGAAGGTCAATAGACACAGGTGCATATGGAAGGTCATCCATCATGACCCCCTTCACAAGCTATAAAAGCTAAACCCCTTCACAGCCATCAATTATCCATCTTTCACCCAGCCAGAGTTGTTCCAGCTAGCCTTAAGCTCTTCACCTATCTTCTGTCTAGATCGCTATCTAAGCTTCACAGTGGAAGCGTATGGGTGGACAGAGCCATCTTTGTATCAATTGTTTGGAGATAAAGAATTTTATTATTCTCCTCTTATCTGTTGTGTACTCTCTATCTCTTTCTCAGATTCTGTTCGCTACGTCGTGTAATTTTTACGTGTGTCTCAAAACTTACAAACCCAATAGCATTAAATGCAACTCATTTTTATCTTAGCTTTTGTCAACTCTTAACTTTATGAGCTTTGGAACTACCAAAAAATAATGCATTTCAAAGATTTTGACTAAAAAGGAGTAGAAATCTAGAAAATGGTCTCTACTATCTCTAAAGCAAAGGAGGCAAGAATACATATTCTTGTGCATGTGGCAAACTCTCATTGGCCCTTTGCTTAATCCAATGATTAATAAAAGTGCCATATTTTATGCATTTTGGCCCTAATGAAAAAAATAAAATTGGGGTTGTTTGAGCCTTGTCAATAATGGCCCTACTTATCAAACCATTAACAAATACCCTTATCTTATAAATGCACTAAGGAGCTCGCCCAAGGTCCCATCTAGACAAACAATGCCAATATCAACACTCCTTATAATCCTCCACCAAGAAAAAGTTTCAACAAATGGGGACAACAATGGGGAGTAAGATGAGGGATAGGTGGTTGTGCTTGTTGCTTGGCTAGAAAAGGAGGAGAAGAAGAAGAGAACTTTACCATTTATGAAGAAGTGGAGAGAGACACCATTCATGTTGTTGAGTGCTAAAATGACTGAATTTTTAGCTATTTTTTGTTATGCTTTGGGTGATTTTTGATTGGTTTGAGGTGTGATTGATTAGTTTTTGGATGATTTTGAAGTTTTTTGCAATGCATTGGAATGGTTTGAGAAGTTCATGATGGTTTTTGATTGAGTTATGATGTGTTGTTTGGTTCTGTGGTGTGTCTATTTGGTTCTGATGGGTCTAGTTTTGCTTCTATTTTGATCTATTTTCTTTTTATTTGAGAGGTTAAAATAGTAGATGAGTGGTTTTGGGAATGATTGGGAGCGAGTTGGATGGTTTAGATTGGTTTTAGTTTGAGTTGAATGGTTTTTCATACTTCTTGTTGAGCTTATGTGGTTCTTCTATTGTCTTCTGTATGCTCCTATGAGTGTTCTGTTTTATAGATGTTTAGTTTGGAAGATTTCTCTAAAATTGAAAATGAAATAATGTTAGCTCAACAAAGTTGAAGAAGCAAAAGAAATAGTTGATGAAGACTTGAAGTAAAGACTGAAGTGATAGTGACAG
This sequence comes from Lygodium microphyllum, assembly GCF_053477565.2. Taxonomy (NCBI): domain Eukaryota; kingdom Viridiplantae; phylum Streptophyta; class Polypodiopsida; order Schizaeales; family Lygodiaceae; genus Lygodium; species Lygodium microphyllum. The sequence goes on from NC_141137.1 coordinate 22,846,674, forward strand.
TCATGAGCCTTGAGAGGTCATTAGAGTATCTATGACACCTTTGAGAGAGAGAGAGAGAGGGAGAGAGGGAGAGAGGGAGAGAGGGAGAGAGGGAGAGAGAGAGAGAGAGAGAGAGAGAGAGAGGGAGAGAGGGAGAGAGAGAGAGAGAGAGAGAGAGAGAGAGAGAGAGAGAGAGAGAGAGAGAGAGAGAGAGAGAGAGAGAGAGAGAGAGAGAGAGAGAGAGAGAGAGAGAGAGAGAGAGAGAGAGAGAGAGAGAGAGAGAGAGAGAGAGAGAGAGAGAGAGAGAGAGAGAGAGAGAGAGGATAGAAACATTGAGAGAGAGAGGAAGGGTGAGATTGAGGGAGCGATGAAGGGAAGGCGAAGAAAGACAAAAAGAAAGAAAGAAAAGTACATAAATAAATAAATAGAGAGAGATTGAGACTGAGCTTGAGCCTATTGTCGCTACTTGCTTCCGCTTTACCAACTCCACAATTAGCCACCAACTCCCTAGTTCTAGGATGCCTCCTAATGATATTCTCCAAACTGGCAAAAGTAGAGAGAGAGAGCCTCCACTAAGGAGCTTGAGCCTATAAGAGCGGAAAAGTGTCTCTTTTTCAGTTGAAAGGATTTCGGCATGTGTCAAGTTCGAAAAGTCCTAGGGATGTTTGGGGATCAATGAAAATAAAGATAAATTATAAATTATCGCATAATACTCTGTCACTTCTCCACTTCTCTAGCTTACATAAATTAACATAATAACTTATCATTGTAATTTGCCATTCCTAGTTCATAGCTTCTCCATACTACACAAACTAAGTTGTTCACTGCCATACCTCACAAACTATGGTTCAACTACCATAGTTGAAACTCCAAATAAACAAACACATGAGGAAGAAGATACCCCTCCCGTGTGCACACCTTGCACTTTAGTTGCCACAATTGACACTCCAAATAAGCAAGCAAGCACACGAGGAAGAAGATTGATACTCTATCAGTACTCCAAATTATTGCATAATACTCTGTCATTACTCCACCACTTCTCGAGGTTACACAATCCTTAACGTAATAACTTATCATTGTAATTTGCCATTCCTAGTTCATGGCTTCTCCATACTACACAAACTAAGTTGTTCACCGCCATACCTCACAAATCGTGGTTCAATTACCATAGTTGAAACTCCAAATAGACAAACACACGAGGAAGAAGACACCCCTCTCATGCACACCTTGCACTTTAGTTGCCACAATTGACACTCCAAATAAGCAAGCAAGCACATGAGGAATAAGAATAAGGTAGCAGCACAAAAACATACACTCCCCATGCCACAAGGAGCAAGTAGCTTTAGATGCCTTCCATGCCTCTAATTTTTAGGAGTTATTAAAGCAAGTATAAATCACCCTTATGACAAACAAGTATTCGGGACAAGCATGTCTCCATGCTAAATAAGGCTTGAGTAGCCATATTTGGTATATATTTCAAAAAAAAAAAGATAAAGAAAAAGAAATCATTACCTACATGTGGAATAATGTAGTTCTTACCTCACATTCTGAAGGAACTTAACATAAAAGACTTGGAACTTAAAATAAGGTAGCAACTTTCAGCTAATCCTTTGAGTGCAATCAATCAAGATCTCCTGCATGCATAGTTACTTATTACACTCAACATGCATAGCTATTTCTAAAAACATGAGTTCACCGCTACTCCTGATCACATCCGATGTGGCACACTTCAAACCAATCTTGCCATAAACATCTCTTGCTCAAGCCACTTACAAAGGACCCTCAAACCTTTGAGTTCCATACATCCTCAAAAAAAGTGTTAATGGACTTGCAAGAAATCGGTTAAAATGGATTTCCAAAGCACCAAATTTCAATAGTTTAGAGATAGGCCCTATTGAGAATGAGTTTCCAAGAATGTATTCCACTACTTTTCCAAGTTGTGGTTGGGTTTTGATTCTCCTAGAGAACCTGATTTCTTGCATGTCCCCAAGCACCTAATTTGTAACCAAGGTATAAAAAGCTACATGGGTATGAGCAACCTAAGGAGAACATGCAAATCATAAATGGGGAGGTCTATGACCATGTGACCATCTACGTTTTGCAAACCTAAGGATACTTGAGTAGTACCTTGCCTTGCACCTAGCATAAAAAAAGATGAAATCCATGAAAAAATCCAAAATACGACCAGCATCATCATGACTTTTGTGCTCAACATCACATGAGTGAGAATGAATTCCCAGGCATTACATGTGCCAATCCACATATGTGGAACCAAAAAAACCCATGGACAAGGCTACTCATGCCTTGCTTGAATTTACTCTACCAATGCCCGCAAAATCCCACCATCAACGAAATCTACCAAAACCACAAAAGCATTTTGACCTAGACAAGAAGATTTCAAAGAGGAAGGTTTGCTTCCATACATCAAGTCAAATGGGGGTATATATGCTCCCATCGAGTAATCATCTTGCATTTACGATCAAAAGCAAGGCATGCCAATTGTGTGGCCTACATTTAACTAAAGGATCCATGACAAGTGCATGAAACACATCATAAGATTTATCCTTTCTACATGTATATGTATAGAAGGAATCATGAGTGCTTAACAATGGACCCCTAGGCTAATGAATTTCAATCTTCATACCCTTTATATGTTGAATATAAACCCTAGATATCCAAAATCATCAAGATCTAAAGATAGCACATGTTGTGTATCCTAAACCAAATCTTTTTTTAGAGTCCATTTCCCAATGTGACTGGTGTTTCAACCATCATATCAGTATTTTGATTATGAGTAGCCATACCATCCTTTTTTCCAAACGCTTGGCCGTGAAGTGACCTAGCTCGCCACAAGAAAGAGTGCATACATACCAATGCAATTAAGATGCAACCAATTGTGTCTTTTTCCTGTGATATCCCACAACATGCACAATCAATTCGTGTTGCCTGCACTCAACTTCGAGGCACCAAAATAGTACCAATGGCTACCATTACAACCCTTAGTAGAGGTAATAAATTGCATGACAACTTTCCACCTCAACACATAATGGACATTCCTATTTAAGCAAGCATTCATTATTAACCATGGGTCTCCATGGCACCACATGCACCAATCGTCTATCAAAGAAGAGGGACTGCCTACCCAAAAGGTCATCTTGATTCATGACTCATGTAAGGCGACCTCATAGAAGCCCTAGGGCCTACAAAAACCACTTCAACACAATCACATCTTAAAACAAAAGTCAACTACCAATGAATCCAAGGTATCACCGAGATCTTAACCATGTAAAAAAGGATGACCGAGCATCGTTCATAAAATGTCGAGAAGGACCCTAGCACTTTCTATGTGTCAACATGAGCATCCATGATGTCTTGTTCATCACAATTTGAAAGATTGCTATGATTATGTTTAACATATTCCCCTAGTAAAGAGCTAGAAAATTCTAGCAAATGTTCTCAATCTAAGTTTAGGGAATCATTAGAGTCATTGGTTGCCTATTCATACGAGTGCGATAGAGATTCCAAAGGGATATGACTAGTGGTGATCATCATGAAAGCATTTGCATGATGTTAATTGTATTTCACAAGAAGTTGTGTAACAAAGCATGGAACCATTCCTCAAACATCTCATCGTCTACCTCCTTTGAATCCAACCCTAATGCATCAACCACCTAATCTATCGTAACTATATTGAGCTCAAACATTATGACAAAGTGTGGGAGTATATCTATCTTCAATGTTGTTGCCCATTACCTCTTTCTCTCTCTATATTTATTTATTTATTTATTTTCAATTTATTTTTCTTATTTTCTTTCTTTCTTTCCTCACCTTACTTCCATCAATCCCTTTGTGTGTGTGTGTGTGTGTGTGTGTGTGTGACCAACCATCTCCTTTGCCACCAGCACCACCTACCATCTTCTTTGATGCCTCTCTCTTTGACCGTATCCTTTGCTAGCACCATCTACCATCTCCTTTGATGCCTTTGTGTGTGTGTGTGTATGTGTGCGCGTGTGTGCGTGTGTGCGTGCGTGTGCGTTTGTGTGTAATGAGTTATTATATTATGTCATGTCATACACAAAGCACAAAAGCCAAGTCAGGGTCATCGAGGAGACCACCTAACACCAAGAAACTAAATCATCTCTTAAAAAGATATTAGTATGTTGAATAAGATCATGCTACCACTAAAGAAGTGCCTTAAGCTTCGCAATGATGCTGGAAGGAGCATAAAAGATGAACACATTGCGAGTGATCCAAATATGGCAACAACCCTAGAATGTGAGAAAGTGAAACATAATCTTCGTATGAAGTTATTCTTGACCATTATATTTAGCCTTACCAAAGGCCCAATCAAGAGAATATCCTAGTCCCCACCATAGCATGCCAAATGTCACAAAAGAGGGCCCAAATCTTGTGAGAAAAAGGACACGAGATGAATCTGTGACAAGAAGACTCAACTATGCTAGTATAAAAGAAATGATTTCCATTGGAAATACCCCTATGGTGAGGAGCTATACAAGTAGAGGACCACCCATCAACATTCTCCAAATGAATGTCTTACATTTAAATGGCACGTTGTTGATTTATCTCTCCAGCACTATCAATTTCCACTAGGCTTTAGATTTTTGCAATCCCCAAAGTGCATTGACTTTGATGGTCAAGCATGAGCAATCCCTGATCATGAGATGATGAATGTGATGAACTAAAGAAGACTCGAGAGTCAAACATCCTGCAAGGTCCCAATCTTGGTAGGGACAATTGCAATCTAGGAGAGGAAAGGACCTAGGAGAGGACTAGCAATAGATTGGAGACCTTGCCCCAAAGATGAAGGTAGCCATGAGGGGTCCCAAAGACCTGTTTCATAGTGTGAAAAGACATCTGTGTACCTCAAGGCAAGGGAGTGGCATTAGTCACCTAGACCACAAGCCATGTGATTAAAGTTAGGTCTCTCCTTCAATTTGTGCTCCCAACAATGTAGATGAGATATCACTAGAATTTCCATTTGCAATGAATTAGCATATAATCTGTCCTATGTCAAATGCCATTAGACCTTGCAAATCACCATTTTCCATTAGCACACCAAATACTTAAGAAGAATTGAAGCAAATGTGCAGATCCAAACCTTAGCATTAAGTACATACCATCTTGAGCCCCAAAGCTTTGTATTACCATGCCCTAGGCCCTAATCCTCCAAAAAAGCATGGGCAATAACAATCCAAGATCTTGATCAACACACTCCTGAAAAGAGGGCAACAAAGGGCTGTTATATGGGTCCCAAAATCCAAAAATAGCCCCACCTCCCATGGATTTTAGGGTGCCAACATGACTTCAAGATATACGTGATATACCAATATGTACCAAATCTTTCTTCCATAGTATGAAATTGAAAGGCCAAGTGAGATCCTTCAAGGCAACATGCATTCAAGGTAGCAATGGCAAAAAGTAAGTTAGCATGGGGAGCCTAATTATTTGCACCACTTTAAGGCACACATGAAATGGCCAAGCTTGAGGTTTCCAATAAAAAAACTTGGCTTCCAATTTTTGTAATATCCATTTCAATAAGAGTCTTGGTTGCACATCATTACCCAAGGGATAACCAGGATGCCCTACAATGTCTTCTTGCTAAACAACCACACCTTGCCACCCCAACTCTAGAAAATTCAAGCCATTGTAAGCAATAAGAGAGGATTTCGCAACATTGATACAAAGACTCCATGCATGTCAAAACATCTAAAGCTTTTCAAATATTAGAAGCACATGATTTCAAAACCATAAATGTATCATCAATCAAATGCCTAACCAACAAAATGTTGGTGCAAAGGGAGAGATCAACCAACCAATTGTCTCATAACAACAAGATGCAATAACATAGAAAGAATGGGCTTAGTAGTAAGCCAAAGAATAGTGGACTCAAAAGATAGGCATGTTGGATCAAGCATGCAAGGGAAAAGAGCTTAGTGATTACACCATTTAACATAACATGGGAAAGGCGATAATAGGCCCTCTCTCTCTCTAAGTAGCAAGGCGGGGTGAGGAGGTAGGAAATGGGACTCTCTCTCACTCTCAGAGGCATAAAAGGAGATGGTAGGTGGTGCTCTGAGAGAGAGAGAGAGAGAGAGAGAGAGAGAGAGAGAGAGAGAGAGAGAGAGAGAGAGAGAGAGAGAGAGAGAGAGAGAGAGAGAGAGAGAGAGAGAGAGAGAGAGAGAGAGAGAGAGAGAGAGAGAGAGAGAGAGAGAGAGAGAGAGAGAGAGAGAGAGAGAGAGAGAGAGAGAGAGAGAGAGTTTTTATCCCACAATACTAGAAACATATTACCATCATGATGCAAGCTTTATGTGGTGGACTATTTTCTCTTCTTGTTGAAGTAACAGGGACGTGCATCTTGGTGGCAAATTATTTGGGAACAAATTGAAGAGTAGAAACAGAGAGAATGACCATCTCCATGGAAGATTTGGCATTCATTGAGAAGTTTCCAAACATCATCAAGTGGGAGATCGTGAATAAGCTTTAGGAGTTGTGGTCAGTGGAGGTTCACGAAAACAGAAAAGAAAAGAGTTGGAGTTTGTTTATGGATGCAGAACAGCAAGATACGTGGGATGCTTGGTGTTCTAACAATCTTATGTTTATCTAATTAGAAACCCACTAGAATTTGGTAGATAGAGTGTTCTTTACAACATACACTATTGAAATCATCATAAGCTAACATTATTATGATGATGGCATAACAATGATCCTAAGAAGAATGAGTTTTGATACTTTCAGAATGGAATATCTTCCCCTCTATAGTAGTTTGAAATCTAAATTCAGAGATGTTGGAAATAAGGAAGTAGAAGAAATGTTGGTAAAAGAGTTCTCTAGAGATTGAAGCCCCTCTGATTCTATTCTGTTGAGTACAGACCAACTAGTTGGAGCCAACCCCCTGATGAATGACACAATCAAGAGGTAAGCACTAGAACGAGTCCAGAGGTACGTGAGAAGAGAGAAGGCAAGAATCAAGGATGAGAACGAGCTCGCAGCAGAAGCCTCATTTGATGCCTTAAAAGCACTCTTCACAGAAGTCCCCATGGCGACTCAAGGTCCCCTTCCTAGTCAAATTCATCTTGGAAATATTGATGATATGCCAGCAAATGTAGTCTCATTGCCAATTTTTAAGGGAGAGTACAATGAAGATCCTGATCTTCATGTAGCAGAGTTTATTGTAGCATATGTGGCTAACGATGCCAGAACCCCCGAGCATTGGTTAGTAATCTTTTGTGCCACTTTCAAGGGCGCGGTGTTTCAATGGTATGAGAGACAAGCAGTAATAACTTTTGGCACATGGGATGACCTGAAGTTGGCCTTCCTCACTTAATTTAGGCGTGAAGGTTTTGAAGAACGGATGTAAGAGGAGTTCATGAATCTAAGTCAGTTCTTTGGAGAAAGAGTAGAAGCTTATGTCTCGCGAATGAAATCCATCCTAAAGAGATGGACCAATCATCATTTGGATGAAGGCATCCAAAAATGAGTATTTCTTAGAGGCCTACAATCAAAAGTTCTCAAGTTCATGGAATTAAGAAGACCAGTCAACTTGCAAGTTGCAGTAAAAGGTGCAAGATTGTATGATGAAGTTGAAGCAATGATGTCAATGATTCGAGGAAAATGAGTCTTACCTCCTCCCATGCCAGGAATGGTATACCTCCCAAATGCAGTTCTAGGGATGGTTCCCTACCCCTATCCTCATATGCAAATAGTGCCACAATACAATGCATCTAATCCACAGTGGTGGCCGCAAACAACGATGCCTCAAATGATGGTTCAACCATGACAACAGTGGCCTCAAACAGTTCCTCCAATGGTGACTCAACAACAGTGGAACCCTACCAACTGGAATTAACAACCCCAAGTCTCAATAGGAGCTCTGAATCAGAATCAAAACAGAGGATCTCCTAGATCAATCGAACCTGTGTATGTAGTAATTACAGAAAATTCCCAAAACCCTACTACAAGTTCTCTAGGAGGTGAAAATCTAAAGGACTATCTGTTCAATTCAGCTGCAAGTATCAAGAAAGAGCTTATGGATGTAATCACAGAGCAGCTATAGACATTGAAGGTGAATATCGCCAATATATCCACTCCTACGGGAGGTGGGAGAGATGTAATGCATTCTAATATATGGTACAGAAAGTGCCATCAAGCGGGACATTTAGTCACTAAATGTACCCGAAAACCAACCATTCCTAGAGCTTTCTGTTCCTACTATTTGAGGAATAACCATACAGATGATATTTGCTTTCTGAAAGAGATGCACGGACGAAGACAGAAAGATGAAAACACAAGATTCAACTTAGTAGAATCTAAAATGACAACGCAGCACATTGGACCAAAGCCTAGGGAGTTTGGTCCTAATTTTGGTCCAAGGAAACTTCCCTCGATAGTCTGGCGATGGTTAGAGATCAGAGGCGAAATGTTATAAATGTGGAGAAAAGGGTCATATCTCATCGAATTGTCCAAATCCTGGATCTATGGATTACAAGCCCTTATGTAGTCGATGCAAGGGAGAAGGCCATACTACAAAAGATTGCCCAAGCTCAACCCTTGTGAAATCTACTTCTGATACCCAACAGAAGACCCAAGAACCTGCTTCCAATTTGGTGGAATTGGAAGTGGCCGCAATAACGTAAGCAAAGAAAAAAACTAGTAGTTCCGAAAGAGAACGTTCATTTTGCAAAGATGGTGAAATTCAACCTCCCTAGGAAAAAACAGAACAATGCAATCCAAAATAAGGAAGTACAAAGCACCACAGAGCCACAGAGAGCTTGATGCCAAGAGGCATATTCCACGGTGGATTTCATGAGGTTTTGCAGTGGATTCCGTAAAATTTTATTATTACTGGGGCTCATACACAAAGTGGATTCTTTGTGCGAAAAGTTGATGGGGACGTCTATCATTTTCAGGCGTTTTGTTAATTTAATGTGTAAGTAGATGATTTCATAGCGGATGATTCCATAAAATACATATTTAAATTAATAAACGTTTATGAGTTTAGAGTGCACACTCGTAATAAATTAAGGTTAGGATTGATTTCTAACCAATTTATTTTTGTAGTTGAAGACTGCTAGGTATTCACTTTTGTCAGTTTAATTGTATTATTTTTCTAACAATTGTGAATGCTTCAGTTGCTCCATTTTTTGTTAACAATGAAATGTTTTGTGCATGGTAAAGAAAAGACTATTTTACATGATGATGGGAGCACACATGACTTTATTTCTACAAAATTAGTTAAAGAATTGAATTTACAAACTGTTTCTACACATTATCGCATCAAGGCTGCATTCCTAGGTACGAGATATAATGGAACACAAGAGGTGGATAATTTAGAAATTAAAATTGGTGATTATATTGAACGAAGAAATTTCTTAGTTGTACCTTTGCAGTCTAGTGACATTATCTTAGGAATGCCTTGGAGTCATCAATACAATCCTGACATCGATTATTCTACGCATTCAATTAAAATTTGTTTTCAAGGAAAACAAATCACACTACTTGGTATGCATGCTTTCAATAATTTTCCACTGCTTACTCATACTCATGCTAAACGTGCATTACGTAAAAGTAGAAAATCCTATTTAATATGGGTGAATGAACTTTAAGCTAAAGAAAAACAGATGCATCCTAGGCATGCGTAATTTCTTTCCCAATTTCAAGATTGTTTTGCTGCTGACTTACCACCTGGATTACCACCTTCACGTCCTGAAGATCATAAGATAGATTTAATTCCTGGAGCACAACCACCATGTAAAGCACCATATAGACATAACCAAATTGAATAGAAAGAAATTCAAAACCAAGTAGAAGAATTGCTTAACAGAGGATTAATTAGACCTAGTAGTTCTCCATTTGGTGCACCTGTCTTATTAGTGAAGAGGAAAAATAATACTTATCGCATGTGCATTGACTATCATGCCCTAAATAAAATTACTGTTAAGAATAGATACCTGATTCCTGGGGTCGATGATCTTATGGATAAAATACAAGGATCTGCCATATTCAGTAAGATAGATCTTAAATCTGGATATAATGAAGGAAGATTGGACAAATCTAATATATTCAAAACTGCATTTAGAACACAATTTGGACACTATGACTTTCTGGTTATGCCTTTCGGTTTAACTAATGCACCAGCCACATTCAGTCGCATGATGAATCGCATATTTTTGAAACATCAGCATTGTGTCATTGTTTTCTTTGATGACATATTAGTATTTAGTAAAAATGAGAATGAGCGTTATGAACATTTGTCTTTAGTTTTTAAGTTGTTAAAAGACAATCAATTATATGCTAACCCCGAAAAGAGTAAATTCTTCCAAACAGAAATTGAATATCTAGGACATTATTTCATCGAAAGGTATTAAAGTCGACCCTAAAAAGATAGAAGCAATTTTAAATTGGTCCATACCCAAAAATGTGTATGAATTTCGTTCTTTTCTAGGACTTGCTAGCTTTTACAGAAAATTTGTGAGGAATTTCTCATTACTTGCATTACCTTTGACAAAACTTTTAGAGAAGGGTATTGTGTATAACTAGTTTGACAATCAACAAAAGCATGCTTTAACTCATGCTCCTGTATTACAATTACCTGACTTCAATAGACCATTCTTCTTAGTAGTTACTGATGGTAGTGAATCTGGAATAGGAGCAATCCTTATGTAAGATTCTCATCCCATAGCCTACTCTAGTTGCAAACTCAAACCAACAAAGCATTAGACATCTCCTTAGTCAACCACAAATATCTGACCGACACATTAAATGGGCCGCTTTTATTCAAAGTTTTCATCCCCTTAAACAATATCAATCTGGAAAAGAGAATGTTGTTGCTGATGCTTTGAGTAGAAAACCAACGATTCAAAATATTTCTGTGATATCATTTGATTCCCTTATTCCTATGAAAGATACTTATCATAAGGATCCTACTTTTCAAGCTGATTGGAATAAACTAGTTACAAATAATTGGATTCCTATTGATTCATTGTCTTACACTAATGGATTTATATTTTATGAAAAAAGATTATGTGTGACTGTTCCATTTCGATCATTTGTCTTGCATGAAATTCATTGTCCTCCATATCAAGGTCATAGAGGAATTATATCTACTTTGCGTACATTGATTGAAGATTTTTATTGGCCACACATGGACATTGATGTTTCTAATTTTGTATCTGAATGCTTAATTTGTCAACGAGTTAAAAGATACCATGGTAAACAATATGGTTTACTAATGCCATTATCTATTCCATCATGACCATGGGAACAGATTTCAATGGATTTTATCACTGGTCTACCTAACACTAAAGCTAACCATGATATGATTTGGACTATTATAGACAGGTTTAGCAAACAAGCATATTTTATTCCATGTAAGAAAACTTTAACTGCATCTCAAGCTGCTCAATTGTTTTTGAAAACTGTTTTCACTAGCCATGGTCTACCAGAAGTCATTATTTCTGATCGTGATTCTAGATTTTGTAATAATTTTTGGATTATTTTGTTTGCTTAGAAACAAAGACTAATTTTTCATCTGCATTTCATCTTGAAATAAATGGTCAAACAGAAGCTACTAACAGTACTATTTTAGATCTTTTACGTGCTTACACCATTTCAAAACCACATACATGAAATATACATCTACATTTACTTCAATTTGCATATAATAACACACCGCATACAGCTACAAAGAAAGCACCATTTGAAGTTATTTATGGATATCGATTGCCTACACCTGTTGCATCATTATCAAATAAAATTCAAACTGTTGATGATATTGCTAACATGTATGCTATTATTTTTTATGAGGTTAAAGATATGATTGCCAAAGCCCAGCAAATCATACACAAAACAAGCAAACAAGAAAAGATAAGCTATGAATTTTAAAGTTGATGATTATATTTGGTTACGAATTGAAAAACGCAGATTACAAAGTGTAGATAAACACCCGGTTGTGAAATTAGTACCTAGATTTTATGGACCATTCGAAATCATACACAAAATCAATGACAATGCATTTAAACTAGAATTACCACAACATTGGAAAATCCACAACACCTTCCATATTAGTTTGTTACGACCTTTTAGAGGCCAACTACCTGTACACCCTGTCTATGAAACCCCTCCTTTGCTAGATGATGAAACTGAAATCCTTGAGCCTGAAACTATTATAGATACTGACTTTATGACCACTACAACTGGCCGTAGATATTCTAGATATTTGGTCAAGTTTAAAAATCATCCTGTTGAAGAGGCCCAATGGATGCACGCTAGAGACGTAAATGCTTTCCCCACTCTGTTAGCTCCACATTGAGCTAATAGTAATTGAGGACAATTACTATCCCACCTCGGGGGTATGATGCCAGGAGGTATATTCCACGGTGGATTCCGTGAGGTTTTGCAGTGGATTCCGTAAAATTTTATTATTACCGAGGCTCATACACAAAGTGGATTCTTTATGCAAAAAGTTGATGGGGATGCCTATCCTTTTCGGGCGTTTTATTAATTTAATGTGTAAGTGGGTGATTCCATAACGGATGATTCCGTAAAATACATATTTAAATTAATAAACGTTTATGAGTTTAGAGTGCGCACTCGTAATAAATTAAGGTTAGGATTGATTTCTAACCAATTTATTTTTGTAGCTGAAGACTGCTAGGTATTCACTTTTGTCGGTTTAATTGTATTATTTTCTAACAATTGTGAATGCTTCAGTTGATGTGTAGAGTGAGCAGCGGTGGCATTGGGAAGCATTGGAGGATAGCGTGTATTCAAATTATCATCAATTTTTGATGGGTACGTATCTTAGACATGGTGTCTATATTTTGCCAACCTTATTTATTAAAGCGCTTGATATTTATTTATTATTTTTGTATACGCATGGGCGCACAATTTAAATATTTGTATTGAACATTGTATTTGGGTATCGCCTGACTTCTTGGGTGCCCAATAGCTTTAATTCTTTAGTGGCACAAAAGCAAACTCAAAAGCTGAAGTGTGCTATTTTGTAAATTGGGCTATTATTTGAGCTTGAAGATGAATAATATATTAAATACATGCTTTGTGGAGCGCTCACACAAGGCATGGGGGGAGATTGCACCCAATTGGTCTCTTGTTCATGTCTTGCAAGCTTTCTTCATTGATTTTTGTGTAAAAAGTAGAGTTCTTTTGTTCTTGGGGACCTTTTGATGCTCACTACGTGCGCATACAACGACCAATCTGTGCACCAGAGCTACAGAGATAGGACCAAAGGTCCAGGAAATAGAGGATGCGAAAGTCTCTCCTCATGAAGATGAAGCACATATATTGCCACTCTTGGAAGAAAAATGCAAGATAAAAGTAGGCGTGGCCCCTTTCTCCAATTGAATGGAAAAGCTTGTGGATCCTATCAAAGAGTATGATTTGGTCAAGGACCTAGACATCTTTAAACCAAACCTAACCTTCCGACAATTAACTGATGTTATCTCCTAGTTTGTTGAAAAAGATTCAAAAGCATTTTGACAAGAAGACGCGGCCTAAGGATTGCTCCCCCAACAACAACAAAGTCCAACAAAGCTTCAGAACATGTGAATGAAGTGGATATGGCTAACGCATTCCTAGATCCTGGAACCCCAAAGATTAGTGTATGGATAGAAGGATGCTTTATTTCAGATGCATTGATTGATAGAGGCTCATCAATAAACATAATGACAAATGTGATAATGAAGGATCTAAGTTTGCAAGGAATTTAACATACATAGTGGCTTATCAGACTGGCAGACCAAAGCAGAATCAAACCGTTGGGCATTCTTCCATATGTAAAAAAAACCCTTACAGGAAGAGACTATTGGTTGACATATTTGGTGGTCAAAACAAATTCTTATGGGACCTCATACCCTTTGTTGTTGGGAAGACCTTGGCTTTTTGAAGCAAGAGCCAAGACTGAATGGTTCAAAGGAATTCTAACCCTAGGCAGAGAACCTAATAAAGTGGTGTTGAAATTGTATAGATCGCAAAAAGATAATGGATCCACATCCATCAAAGTCATAACAGACTCCTCCAATGAAGTAATACATGGTACATCAGAAAACGAAGAGGTTGTTAAACAGATCTTTCCCAAGAAAATAGAGGCACAGTCCCTAACAGTGGGCACTGTAAGCCAACTACCGAGAGAAGCAAAGTTTTTGTCTATGGGAGAATACCTCCTACCTCAACTCCAATTGACTTTTGAAATCACCTCTAACAATGAAATAGAAGCATGGATGTATTGTTCTCCATGTTACATGGCGACGTCGCAAAGACAGAAGCAGAGTCAGAGGCAGGGACAGAGCTAGAGACAGAGGTAGAAGGAGAAACAAACACAAAGACAGAGGACATGTTCTTCTTCTACAGAGCCTCTACAGAAGCAGTGACAGAGGCTCCAGAGGAAGAGGATGAAAATGATGAGGAAGAAAACAAAGCACGTTATGAAAGTGCAGGTGAAGAAGTTTCTCTGGTAGCGGATGATCTTGTTGATGTCCCTACAGAGACCTCAGAGGCCAAAGATCTCAGGGTGTCGGATGAAGTGACCATGGTTCTATTTGGGTTGATCAATAGACCACAAAGTATGTAGAATCTGCATAAGCATCCTCTGAATATGAATCTCTAAGTCCAGAAAAAATTACTACTCACACAGAAACAAACAAAGCTCTGACACCCTTCAAGCAATCTTAACAGACAAATGAGTTATCTATTCAGAAGGAGGACACTAGTTTTAGTGGAACATTAGACAATGACACTACTCCCTTCAAGGAGTCAGACCTCTATCCAGAAGCAATCCATGGGACATTTATCCATGAAATGGAAGGTGAAAGGCAAGTGATGTTCTTGGATATTGGCGGTACTGAATGTCAATTGAAAGTGGGTCTCAATTTTTCAGAAGAAGAACTAGTGGTCTTGCAAGACCTACTAAAGTAGAACTTAGATGTATTTGCTTAGTTATATAAAGATCTAAAGGGGATTGATCCCACAATATGCCAACATCACATTGACCTAGAGTCTGATGCCAAACCTATAAGGTAATGGCAATGGCTTATGAATCCTAATTATTCTGCTTTGGTGAAGGCTGAATTATTGAAGCTTCTTGAAGCCGAGTTCATTTATCCCATGCTAATAGTGAATGGGCTTCGTCCTTTGTGGTCGTATCCAAGAAGAACGGGAAACTTAGAATATGTGTGGACTTTTGAAAGCTGAACTCTAAGGCAAAGAATTATCATTTTCCTATCCCTTTCACATACCAACTATTGGACATAGTGGCCGGCCATGAGTTGTATTCCCTCTTGGATGGATTTAGCGAATACAACCAAGTCTAAATCATAGAAGAGGACCAATCCAAAACAACCTTCACCACAGAATGGGGGATCTATACCTACAAGGTGATGCCGCTTGGGCTCTGTAACACTCCTTCTACCTTCCAACAAGTAATGATAGCTGCTTTCCAAAACTATCTGCATGATTTCATTGAGGTGTATCTCAATGACTTCTGTGTCTATAGCTTAATTCGTGAGCATTAGGGACATTTAGAGCAATGTTTTGACAGATGCCGAGAGTATGGGATTTCTCTCAACCCTGACAACTGTGTCTTTGGCGTCTCATCAAGAGTTTTTTTGGGCAATATTTTCTCTGCATAAGGGATTGCAACAGACCCGGTAAAAATTGAGAAGATTACCGCCTTGATAGCACCGACAAGCCTCAAGTAATTGAGAGGATTTCTTGGCTATGTGGGCTACTACAGAAGATTTATTGCACATTTTACCACCAAGGCAGCCCCTCTGCACAAGCTCCTAAGGAAAGATGTGGATTTCCTTTGGACTAATGATTGCGAAGAAGCCTTTAATACCCTAAAATAGTACCTCATCAGAGCACCCATCCTGCAACCTACTAATTGGACAAAGGAGTTCCATGTGCACACAGATGCATCAGTTAAAGGGATAGGTGATGTTTTATGTCAAAAGGACCCCTCTAAATTAAATCAACCAGTCTATTATGCAAGTCGAAAAGCAATTGACCGAGAACGAAACTACACAGTGATAGAGCTTGAGTGCTTAGCAATGGTGTTTGCAATGGAGAAGTTTCAACACTATCTACTATCAATGCATTTCAAGTTCTACGTGAATCATGAAGCCTTGTCCTTCATGCTGAACAAAGCAGATGTTAAAGGACGAATGATGAGATAGTTGCTGCTTTTCCAAGAGTTCGATTTTGAAGTAGTTACTAAGCCTAACTGTTCCCATGTCCTAACTGATCATCTGTCATAGATCCCTCAAACTGCAGAAGAGGAATAGGATGATATAGACCTTTCTGATGCTTCCTTATTTCTAGTCGAAATAGTTACTCCCTGGTATGCAGACATAGCCAACCTCCTACTAACTTAATAGTATCCTCCTGGTATCTCAAGCCGCGAGAAGAAGAAGCTTTTGTTAGAATCAGCCCTCTACACCTTGCTAGGTGGTGCACTGTACAAGAAATGCAAAGATGAAGTGTTGCGAAGATGTGTTGCAGGAGACAAGATCAGGATTATTCTTAAGGCTTGTCATGATGAACCATGTGGTGGACACTTTGCAGGAGAAGCGACGGCCACAAAGGCTCTGCTCACAGGATATTGGTGGCTGACCCTCCACAAGGATACCTATGACTATTGCAAGAGATGCGATGCTTATCAGCGAATGGGAAAATCCACCAAAATAAGTGCCATGCCACTGCAATCTATCCTTCCCCTAAAACCATTCGAGAAGTGGGAGATTGATTTCATGGGTCCCATTGATTCGCCCATTAGACGGAAGCAGAACAGATACAACCTAGAATGTACGGATTATGTCACAAATTGGTATGAAGCTAAAGCTCTGAAGTAGCACAATGGTAACAGCGTAGCCGTGTTCATGCACGAGAATATTATCATCCATTTTGGTAGTCCCCTAGAGCTTGTAAGTGACCGAGGTACTCATTTCCTTAACAAGATCATAGAAGAGTTGACGGAACTGTATAAGATCTACCATCGTAAGTCCACCCCCTATTATCCCAAAGCCAATGGCTAAGTCGAAGTCACCAATTACATCCTCTGCTTGATCCTGACAAGGACGACTGTCGCACATCGCTATGATTAGAATGGTCAACTTACAGAGGCCCTCTAGGCATACAAAACCTCTTATAAGGCTGCTACAGGACAAACTCATTTCTAGTTGGTGTATGGCACAGAAGCTATCTTCCCTGTTGAGATGGAGTTATCCTCTTTACGAGTGGCAGTTAAAGAACGCCTCAGAAATGACGAGTCTCTCCAGTGCTGCCTGCTGCATTTGGAATGTTTGGATGAGATTTGGCAAATGGCCCTATAGTGCATGGAAACTACTCAAGCGTAATGCAAGGCCTATCAGGATAGCTTCATCAAGCACAAGGAGTTCAAAGAATGTGATATTGTCCTGGCCTATGATTCACGATTTGGAAAGTTTTCTGGAAAGTTTTAACAACATTGGATGGTTCCCTATAATGTACTTGTTGTCAATCCTAATGGCTCTGTCCAAGTGCATGCCGTTGACGCCTTTGATGATCCCTTTCTGATCAATGGCTATCGCCTGAAGAAGTACTTCTCTCCCTGGGGATCCTAACAATGACAGCAGTCAATGCACCCTTTTTCTTGTGGGCCGACACTGTCCTTCTCCTTGTGCTTCTAATAGCTCTTATGATCTTCCTCATGAGGCAGTCTCGTTCTGCTAGCCCCTCCTAGACACCTCCCATCCTTACTATGTTCTCCTCTCACCTAATCCAGCAGTGGTTATGTGGATGGCCCTATCACATGGTATTTCTACCATATTCTTTATTAAAGAAAAAAGAAAGAAAGAAAGAAAGAAAAAAACAAATAAACAAACTGTTATGGGAGAAAAGGAAGCAATTCCCTATCATAGTAGGCCTCGTTCCAAGAAAATGTGGCAAATATCCTTGGGCGGGAAGCTGGCTGTGGAAAATGTAGTAATACCCAGCAGTCCAGAAAGTTGATCCATCAGTTGACATCTCCAGAACCCAGTTCCGAAGTCGCCTCCCTTGGTACGCTGTGTCCTGTGCCTCTTTGCAGAGCGTCTGACAGTCTTCAAGCAGATGACATGTTCTATATCCAATACACAGTTCCGATCTATTGGCTACCTCCTTGGGTATGCCTCTTCATCAACAAACAAAGCGATCTTCATCGACAACCCCCTGAGTGATGTGAGTTTTCATCCTAACCGGATGGGGATGTGAGTATGGTCTACCCTTTGTATCTTTCAACAGAGCGTGAGATAGAGGGTGGGGTGAGTGACCAGTTCTTTCCCTTCCATTCAATTGAGAGATGCAATGTGTGAATGGAGTGTTGCATGATTGGGTTGGACCTCTCAATGCACAAAGCACGATCTATTCCTATGCACTGCACTATAAGGCTCCCTGACCTTTCTTCTCACACCATATGCTGGCACAGGGTGGGATGCACAGTTGCACCATCAAATGTGCACAAGGCATACAATCTTTGCAGAAGTGAATGTGAGGATTACATCAACGGATTTCAGGAATGGGCTGAGTGTGACTGGTGTTTCTCCTCAATCAATTCCGAGAGGTGAGATTGAGGCACGTTACGAAAATTGGAGTTAGGTACGTGTCTGTTTTCCTTTGCACACACGGGACAAGTCTTTGCCACCATCACAAGCCATGCCGCCCTATTCTGTAACTCTGCATGATAAGGCTCCCTGGCCTTCTTGCTTGCACCTAGACCAGATGGGTGGAACGCACGAATGCACAATCAATTGTGCACACTGGCATACTCTCTCCCAATCACTTTTTCCTTGTTCAATTCTATACCAGTTGTGAGTTATGGGATTTCATGCTTATTCATTGAGCAATATGTGTCATGGGGTGAGTGATTGTTCTATCATCCTCTTGAGTGCCCATGAGCTGAGAGTTTTATTCTTCATCATCGACACTTGAAACGACAGACTTTATCGACAAAACTACATCCCTAGGTACAATTGTATAATCTCTGCCATGCTGGGCGTGTTCTGTGGCGTGCCTTGGTCCCTCTTGCTGCCCGACGACAGCTTTGATCTTTTTGTATCAACAACAATGGTTCCCTTCAATCATCTACGAAATGGGCCAAGTGTTACTAACCCTAATTTTCTATTAGCAAGTACATGTTATGTCTTAAGTGTGGGGACGCCAGCATCTAGTCGGTTGACAAGTCCGTAGTCGTGTCGGTCAATCTACCCTAACCGGTAAGGTCTTAAGTGTGGGGACACGTCCCTGCGCATTTGATGTGCATACCCTCTGCATATGTCATTACCCAATCATGTGCATCTGCCACATCTTAGTTCTGCCTTGACAGAGTTCCTTCCTCATCCACCCACCCTCGTACCCATGTTGTCGAGGCCATTTCCCTTGTGCTTGCTTTTATTACACAAATTTTTCCTTTTCTATGTGAACATACCCTATGTTCACCAAACTCCCGATCCAACCTTATAGCCCTATTTGTCCCTTTGAATTACACACTTTTCCTTTTTACATCCCCCTGTTTCGGCTTACCTTTTTTACGTTATTAATTTTTGAACCTTTTTCCGCACAATTGGATGTATTTCCATGCGGATGTGTCCTTATCATTTCGAAACACTTATCTGATATACCTGCCCTCTCCTAGGCCTTTCCTTGGATATTTTTTCTTTTACTCGCCTGTTATTTCGACATATGGTTTGTTCATAATTAATTTTTGTGCGGTTTCGTGTCTTTTTCGTTCGTGTTTTTGTCTTTTTTTCCATAGGATCCTGCCCTATTTTCCTTAGAGTTCAATTTTGACTAGATAGCCTTGTCCAACCACCCTTCTTTCCCATTTTTTCCTTTTCCTCTGCCCTATTTTGCTCTCTGGATTTTTTGTTATTTATTTTTATTAGTGTTTTCGAGCTCCATTTTCTTATTTTTTCCATGTGAACACCTCCTAACCCCCTCCAAACTAAGATTTGATGTGACATCCTTGTGAATTATATGTATCTTGTCATTTTTCCTTTTTATTGCCTTCCTTTTTGGTGCACGGATAATTTTGTATTAATTTTCGAATCTCAATTCGGATATGATTTTTGGGTTTTTTTCATGCGAACGGGGGTTCTTTTGCTTAGCACTGTGTTCTGATGTGATAGGATTGTCGGGCACATTTTTTTACACATTTTTTCTTCTTCCCTCCCTTCGTTCGGGCTAATGGATTTTTTGATATTAATTATTGTATGCGTTTTTTGCATGTGAAGCCCTCCTTATTCCCTTGGATATGTGTTTTGCTCTCCCTGTGAATCCCCTTCTCGCAGACATTTTCCCGTTTTACTGTCCTTCGTTTCGGTGCCCGGATCTTTTTATATTAATTTTTGTGTCTCGTTTTGGGGGTCCTTTTTTGGTTTTTTCCAAGTGATTGGGTCTTATCTCCGTCGGAACTGTGTTCTAACATGATAGACCTGTCCGGCATGCCTTTTCTCACAAGTTTTCTTTTTCCTGCGTTTCAATTCAACAAATGGATTTTTTGATATTAATTGTCATATGCGTTTTCGGGCCTGATTTTTGCATTTTTCCCACGTGACTATCGTGACTTGATATCGAACACCTCGTTGTACTTTTCTGCAGTGTCCCCCTCGCCTTCCGACCCAGTTTCCTTTTTACCACATTGCATTTCGGCTCACGATTTGCCTGCTATTAAATTTTATTTGTTTTGTCATGTCCTCGCGCACCTCGCCTCGCGCATGAATGCATGTGTTTTTGCTTTTACATGTCTCGCAACGCCCCCGTGGCGTCCGCACCTACCCCGTCGCCATCCTAGCCCCCGCTG